>NC_090731.1:138659750-138672250 GCF_036898095.1 Palaemon carinicauda
TGACGGCTCATTTTTCTGCTGCTCACACATACACCGAATAATCTAACAACACTGAGGTTACCAAACAATTCTTCAATCATGGGTTTAACTATTGCACTGTTTTCTTTCAACGGCTAATTTATTCTAGGTAAGGGTAGAAGAGATTCTTTACTTATGATAAGCAGCTCTTCTGGGAGACGGACAATAAATTTGAACATTGTTTTCTAGTCTTGGGTAGTGCCATAGCCTTTGTATCATGACCTTCCACTCTCTAGTAAAAGGAAGCTCCAGAAACATAAAAGCTAATACGTAAAAAACTGGAAAATAACGAATAGAAAATAAAAAATAATAAATGAAACTGGTAAATTTATACACACATAACCTGCATAAATGAAACCCCCGTCAATAGCAACCAAGATTTAGTTCTCTTAAAAAGTATTAATGAGATCAAGCACTCATTATCAGACACACAATAAGTTAAATTCCATTGTAGAGCTCTGTGGAAAGGCTAGTCAAGAGGGATCTTCTGTTAAAGAATTTTGCAAATCTGAAAGGACAGTGGAAATAGAAAGTCAGCACTGCCATAGATAACACTCGTATACTATGGAAAGGAAACTAGTTGCCATAAATATGAATGTATCAAAAAGGGAGGCATGGTAAAAATCATTGAGGAAATGAAAGTCGTCTAGTCTATAATACATTAACACTGGATTCTCATAAAAAAAATCTTACTTCCTAACGCAAATCTAAAGTTGGTAATGCAATAACAATACTAGCAAAGTAACAAACTATTTACTATTGTTCAAACATCATATATACTCCTAAAACATCATCAGACATTAAGCATATATTCTTATAAGGAAGAATAGATACTATTTTGCTTTTTATGTTTTCGTATTAAATAAGATTACAAAGCTTTCTCGCAAAACAAGATCCGTGGAATGTAAATGACAAAACTGCAAAGCAAATAAATTTTTTCTCCTTTATGTCATATTAGCCGTATGGCAATGTATCCGAAAGCAAAGTAGGTAATAATAACTGCCTGTCTGTCTGTCTGTCTCTCGATGAATAATACATCTAAACTGCTTAACTAAAGAATATATTTATTTCGCATATCAAGGATGAAAATTAAATCAAAGTCTGTGGGTAGAGCTTTTCTCAGAACCAATATTGTCTTGACGAAATTGAAACATGTCATATAGTGAGACGAAATAACGAATAATAAAAATATGGAATGGTGGAAGCAGAGAGGAATCTCATGACTTCAGCAAAGCAATCCTACAGATCCTTATCAACATGCAAAATACCTACAGGATTCCAGACACTTGTTTGTCAGGGATGCAATTTAACTTCCGAAATCCAGAGTGTTCGTTGTGAAACAATTCCAATTTACAACTGGGATCAAGAGAGAGAGAGAGAGAGAGAGAGAGAGAGAGAGAGGAGAGAGAGGAGAGAGAGAGAGAGAGAGCGAGAGAGAGAGAGAGAAAGAGAGAGAGAGAGAGTGTGTGTGTGTGTGTTAAAACGAGATGCCTGAATCAGCAGTAAACAACATGTTGGAGAAATGAAGTCTGCCTTATACCAGCTATTGATGTTATGACCAAAGAGAACAATCTCTCTCTCTCTCTCTCTCTCTCTCTCTCTCTCTCTCTCTCTCTCTCTCTCTCTCTCTCTCACACACACACACACACATACAAATTAATAACGATACGGTTACGAATTTGCGTATTTCAGATGATTTTCAGAATAGACCTCAATTTTGCCTGTTGATGACGGTATTATTATTATTATTATTATTATTATTATTATTATTATTATTATTATTATTATATTATTATTATTATTATCATTATTATTCGCCAAGCTACAAACTAAGTTGGAAAAGCAGGATGACTATAAGCCCAAAGGCTCCTTCAAGAAAAAATATCCCAGTAAGGAAATGAAAAAAAGGAAATAAATAAACTACATGGGAAGTAATGAATAATTAATATTATATAAGATCTGTAACAACATTAAAATACATCTTACATACATAAACCATGAAGAGAGACATATCTCAAAATTTCTTCTTCTTAGGCCTCTATCTATTTATAACCTTCCCTACACAATCTACATTCTCCTCTTCTCCTTCACTTCCCACAGTCCGGTTCCAACCGGAGAAAGAGAAATCTATGCAGAAGTGGAACATCATTACCTTGAATTATTCGCACGGCACCTCCTCATCTCTGTACATATTTATATTTTCGTATGGTTTCCTTAAGGCCATACTCATTCTTTCTCTGACTCTTTGTTTTTGTAGATTTCTTTTATTATCATTATTATTACTAGGCAAGCTATAACCCTAGTTGGAAAAGCAAGATGTTAAAACCCCAAGGGCTCCAACAGGGAAAAAGAGCCCAGTGAGGAAAGGAAATAAGGAAATAAATAAACGATATAAGAAAAATTAAAATATTAACAACACTAAAACATATATTTGATATATAAACTATAAAAGGACTTATGTAAGCCTGTTTGACATAAAAACATTTGCTTCGAGTTTGTACTGTTCAACTACCCTATTAGGAAGATAAAGATCTGGACACTTTTTAATGAAATAACTTGATGATGTAGGACAGTACATTCGTAGGGCTATCAACAAATATTGTAAAGTTGGATCATCTAAGCTTCACAAGCGTTTTCCTTTTATTGAATATGGTATTGTGACGGGCCGAGAGAGGATGTGAACTCAAAGGCAGATTGGAAACGACTGAGTTATATTATTATAGAACACTCTCCTTTATATACAAAACGGCAAGGCAACAGGACATGGCATGTTCGAGAGACAGACAAAGTTCAGAGGAAAACCGGAGACATGATCATTCAGGTTCTTTTTAGTGCGAGGGAAGAGCGCAGATACAAGCATAATATATACAATAGGAATTATGTACAATTGTGTGACACACAGTTGGTACATGGCTCCCCCCCTAAAAATGACATACTGTACATGTTAAATAGGGCGCCCTGATCTAGAGAGGCGAACTGTAGGCGGGTCATCTGGCAGAAGATAAGCAGGTTTTAGACGATCAATGGAGACCCAGTCTTCTTTGCCCCGAATGTTTAGGAGGAATGCTTTCGGACTGCGTCGGATCACAAGGAAAGGTCCCGTGTAAGGGGGCGTTAACGGTGGCTTGCTGGTGTCGTTGCGCAGGAAGACGTGCGTTGCAGAGTGCAAGTCCGTTGGTATGTGATGCTTCGCTGGGGGCTTGTAAGTCTGGCGGCACGGAGTAAATTTTCCCACGACGTGACGTATACGCTGGAGATCGTCGGAGGAGGTTGTAGAAGGAAAAAACTCGGCAGGGACGACCAACGGGTCGCCATACACCATTTCGGCTGCCGAGACGTCGAGGGCGTCTTTAGGAGTGGTCCTTAGTCCAAGGAGGACCCAGGGAAGCTGAGTAAACCAGTTGCAATCCTTGCAGCGGGACATCAAGGCTGCTTTGAGGGTGCGATGAAAACGTTCAACCATTCCATTGGCAGCGGGGGTTGTAGGCCGTTGTCTGATGTAGGGTGATGCCCAGGAGATTCGCTAATGACGTCCATAATTGAGAGGTGAAAGTGGTTCCCCTGTCAGAAGTAATATGCTCAGGGATACCGAATCTTGAAATCCATCCAGAGAGTAAGGCGGATGTACATGAGGCGGACATTGCAGTTTCCATGGGAATGACTTCAGGCCAACGAGTGGAAGCGGTCGATGACGGTAAACAGGTAACGATGTCCTTGTGATGTGGGTAGGGGGCCTACAACGTCGACGTGAATGTGTGCGAAACGACGCTGAGGTTGAGGAAAGGTGCCCACTCCTGAATCCGTGTGTCGATGTACTTTGGAAGTTTGGCAAGAAGTACAGGCGCGGACCCAATCCTTAGCATCCTTAGAAATGCCGTGCCAAATGAACTTTGCCTTCAGCAGCTGTGCAGTAGAACGGCACGAGGGATGTAAAAGGCCGTGGATGAAATCAAACACCTGTCGGCGCATGGGAGCAGGAATCCAAGGTCGCGGTCTACCAGTACTGACATCACAGAGGAGGGTGATGTTGGAGTTTTCGAGGGGAAAATCCTCCCAACGGAGGGACGTGCAGGATGTCCTACAAGCTTGATACTCTGGATCCTGTCGTTGGGCTTCAGCCAGGGCGTTGTAATCCAATCCCAGTTGAACGGCAGCCAACGTGTTTCTTGACAGGGCATCGGCAACGGGATTCATTTTCCCAGGGACGTATTGGAGGGGTGCAATTGTATTCAGCCACGGCGGAGAGATGTCGGCGTTGAAGCGCGGACCAGGCGTCAGACTGTCGAGTGAAGGCGTGCACCAGAGGCATGTGGTCTGTGCGAATGACGAAGGGCGTACCTTCTAAGAAATGGCGAAAGTGACGGACAGCCAAGTGCACCGCCAGCAATTCTCGATCGAAGGTAGAATAACCCGATTCTGCCTTGGACAGTTTTCTGCTGAAGAAGGACAATGGGCGGGGCGAGCCTTTGACCACCTGCTCGAGTACTGCACCAATAGCGACGTCGCTGGCATCGGTGGAGAGAAGGAGAGGGGCGTATGGGATAGGAAAAGTGAGAGCCGCAGCAGTTGATAGGGCCTTCTTTGCATTGCAGAAGGCCGCTTCTTGAAGGGGACCCCACTTCAAGTCCTTTGGCTTGCCCTTGAGGGAGGCGTAGAGGGGAGCAAGAGTGGCGACAATGGCTGGCAGAAAACGGTGATAATAGTTGATCATGCCCAAGAATTCCTGCAGAGCTTTGACGGTCGAGGGCGTGGGGAAATTCTGAATGACTGCTACCTTCTCAGGGAGGGGATGGACTCCTTCAGGAGTGATACGATGCCCTAAGAACGACACTTCGTTGGCGCCAAAGGTACACTTGTCGTACCAGACTACAAGGCCGTTTTGTTGAAGGCGGTCGAGCACGATGCGCAGGTGACGGAGGTGTTCCTCTTTTGAGGAGGAGAACACAAGTATGTCGTCCACATAACATACACAGAAAGGGAGGTCCCCTAAGATGCCATCCATGAGACGTTGAAACGTTGCCCCAGCATTACGAAGGCCAAAACAGGAGTAATTGAAGGTGTATGTGCCAAACGGAGTGGTGATGGCGGTCTTGGGGATGTCTTCTGGGTTCATAGGCACCTGATAATACCCCTTCAGGAGGTCGAGCGTAGAGAAAACCTTTGCTTTGTGCAGGTAGGAGGTTACATCGGCAATGTTTGGGAGGGGGTAGTGATCCGGTTCTGTTTGCATGTTCAGGCGCCTGTAATCCCCGCACGGACGGAGGGAGCCGTCTTTCTTCAGAACGATGTGTAAGGGTGACGACCATGGGCTGGAGGCCTTTTGGCAAAGGCCCATTTTCTCCATTTCGGCGAACGTCTGTTTGGCGGCTGCCAATCGTTCCGGTGCCAGACGTCTGAATTTTGCGAAGACTGGGGGTCCCGTCGTCTTGATATGGTGATAAATACCGTGCTTGGCAGGAACCGTGGGCGTTTGGCGAAGTTCTGGACGGAAAACTTCCGGGTACGACGTGAGGAGGTGGGCGTAGGCATCCGTGGGTGCGCTGATGTGGAGAGCGAGGTTAGAGGGGGCGGGTTGAAGAGGTGTCGACAAGTACGAGTCTGCGTTGACCAATCGTCGGTGGGCAACATCGACCAGAAGGTGGAAATGAGAGAGGAAATCTGCACCGAGGATTGGCATTGTGACGTCAGCAACGAGAAACTTCCAATTGAATTTACCGTTTCCAAACGATAATGTGAGGTTCTCGTAACCATAGGTGGGTATCGCAGATCTGTTGGCAGCTACCAAGCGGACGTCGGCAGATGTAGACAGACTACGTTGTGCCTTGAAGAGTTTCCTTGGCAAAAGAGAACGACAAGCACCCGTGTCTACCAAAAATTGCACGCACGTTCCTGCATCCTGTAAAAAGAAAAGATTAGAAACATGGGAGGCCACCGCCACAAGCGATGGCCTACCTACACGTTTTTTGGCCACTGACAATCTTTGGCACATTTCTTCGCGGTTGCCCCAAATCTGAAGTGGTAGTAGCAAAACTGCGGCGGATGGGAGGTATTAAGTGGCTGTAGAAGTCGTTCGTTGGGGCGCGAGCGATTGGTGGGTGGTGGGCGGCTTTGTCGCCGATTCGGCACGTCACGGGGTAGGCGTGTATGTCCTACGGCATTCATGTCAGCTTCGGTTGACGTTGAATAGGCATCCTCGTCGTCAGGGGTGGAGGCGTTGATGGAGGTCTTGAAGTGGCTGTCCATAAGGGCGTCGGCTTTGGTCATCAAGTCCTTTATGGGTAAACTATCGACATCGGGTATGGCAGCGCGCACAGGTTCAGGTAAACGGCGTATCCAAAGGGCACGGAGTAGGTTCACCTCACGAGGAGAGCCGTCTGCGGCAGGTTGAAGGCGAGCGATACTGGTCATTTCCCTGAGGGCAAGCGAAGCTCTTTAGTCCCCCAACGGTTGTTGCGAGAGCTGAAAAAGCTTTGCTATACGGGCGGCTGGCGACGGCGAGTACTGCTGCAGAAGGTATGATTTGAGGTCGTCATACGCTATTGGGGTGTCTCCTTGTTCACAAAGCCAGTCGGATATTTCTGGGAAGGTGTCCTCGAGTATCGCCGCGAGAACATAATCCGCTTTGGTGGTTGAGCGAGTCACGAAGTAAGATTTTTTTGAAAATTAAATGTTTTCTTAATAAAACTAACTTTTCAAACAATGATTTCACGCAAAAAGGAAAAGTGTAGAATATATATAAAATAGATATAACTTATGAACATGACATCTACTCTTGACGCTCTATATACAACTTGTGTACACCTCTCCCACCCAGAACCCTCACCCCCACAGACCCAATCTCGAAAACGCCTTCATGGGTGGAAAGGGAAGATGCCGGGCCAAGTTTTTTGTTGTTGTAGCTTCGATCATGATTCAGCCCAGTCAAGAATAGCTTGACACTTATTCTTAATCCTCTACTGCTTAGCAAACTTCGAGGAACACTAAAAGAATATATGCCATAACGGAACTTGTTTTTTTTCTTTTTTATTTGTTTAAAGGAATTTAATTTCACTTGTGACAGACTAGGAAATCAGGACTGGGATAGGTTGAATATAAAGTTGGTATAGGGCGCGCACACACACACACACACACACACACACACACACACACACATATATATATATATATATATACATATATATACAGTTTATATATAGATGTATATATATATATATATATATATATATATATATATATATATATATATATATATATATATATATATATATATATGTATGTATGTATGTATGTATATGTATGCATATATATATATATATATATATATATATATAATATATATATATATATATACATACAGTATATATACAGTATACATTATATATATATACACATATGTGTGTCTGTGTCTATGTATTTACACACAAGTCCTTGATTTATTCGTTAAAACACACATAAACACATGTAAAAAAAGAGTAGGAAAACATTACCCTTTGACTTTGTTGACAAAAGCACAATGAAGCTTTGTCTCCTTGTCAGTCTGTCGATGTCTTCCTCTCTCTTTTCATCCTCACGTTACATGGATTTATAAAATAGCCGCTGGCAATATTTTTGGGGAAATCCCTTTGAAGTACATCAGATTCTGAAAAAGTAAAAAGAAAAAGAAATAAAAATATTTTTTTTTTTTTTATATAACCAAAGGGTCTTCGAAAAGCAAAAAATGCAATGTTTTTAGAATGCAGATATGACTTTTATAAGTTTCCTAGAAACAGTAGTATATATTTATTCTTGTCCGTACACAGCTAAAGAATTAATACTGCTGATTTTAACTAATTTCCACTTGTCACTCACAAGGAATTTAGATAAGGTAGAAATATATATATATATATATATATATATATATATATATATATATATATATATATATATATATATATATATATATATATATATATATATACTGTATATATGATTAGCTTTGTTATTTCTTAACGAGCTCCACCGGAGATCTGACAGTTGGTCACCTTCGGTCAGTGAATGGTTGTGAGCAGAATTTTTCCTTTGAAAAAAACTTTTCATCGCATTGTTATCATTTTCTCTTTTTCCTCGATTCAGTAGCAACACTTGGCACGGAACTATGTTTGCGGCAAAAGGTCAAATTAATTGATAATTAATCCATTCTGTAACACAATGGAATGCTACTGATATGTAATATTGGGAGTTAATAATGTCAACTGGAGGTTAACAATGAGTAAATCCAGGAAGTGTATTTCGGTGTAAAGTAGCATCTAAAGGAATAGTAAATGGAATCTCGACACTTTATCTCCACACGTTCAGACCACTCACACCGATTACAGTGACTGTTCTCTTACAGATTTATTTGATCAGGACAAATTTGACGTAAACAAGGAATCACAAAATTTTATGAGATCGTTGGGTATTTCAGGCAGGGTCTGTCTTTTTCTGAACTGTACTGACCCACTTCAGTTCAGAGCGTCAATGTCTCCAACTTGAAGCTGCAAAAAGGGAGATGCATGTATCGAGGAAGGAGATTAATCTAAAGAATAAGAAGGAGTCAAAAGTGTTAAAAACACTTACTTTACATGAGCAGGCGAAGGGCTAAGGAACAACGGAGTTTGATTTATAATGAAAGAGGATTAATGACAGCCTGGGGTAATAGGTTAATATTTCCATCTCCATTGCAGATACGTTTCCGAGCTTCTTATTATACGTTAAAACAAATATTTTTTTCTCATAGAAAAATTGTAATTACATGAAAACGTATAAATGGAATATGAGGAATTAAGAAAATCTTACCCCATGTGTAAGCATTACTAATACCACACACACACACAACATTTTCATATATAATTTATACATACATACATACGCACACACAAACACATATATTATATATATATATATATATATATATATATATATATATATATTATATATGTATATATATATATATATATATATATATATATATATATATATATATATATATATATAGATATATAATTCATATTTATTTATACAGATTTTCATATATATATATATATATATATATATATATATATATATATATATATATATATATATATATTACACATAAGTACATATATATATATATATATATATATATATATATATATATATATATATATATATATATATATATACAGATACATATATATATATATATATATATATATATATATATATATATATATATATATATATATGCGTGTGTGTGTGTGTGTGTTTTCCGAGGCATAAAATATATCCTTTGTTAAAATTTGGTGAAGATCCAATTTGTCAATTTGTTTTGAAGCAATCTTTAATGTTGTGAAAAAATGCAAATTCGGATCTTGAATCCATCTTCAATAGTTAATGGAGTTATGCATGGCCGGTGGTCCATCTCTAGTGGAAATTTCGTAAAAATCCGTCAGTTTGTTTTAACGTTGCCTTTAAAACGGCGAAAAAGGCAAATTCGGATCCGGATCATTTCCAAACTTTAATGGGGTCGTCCATGACATATGGTCTATCTTCGGTGAATATTCCATCAAACCCCGTCAAATAGTTTTGACATAATCCATGTCCCTCCCCAGACACACACAGACAAAAGAAAAATAATAATAAATAAACCGACTCGAAAATATAATCTCCTTGGCGGAGGTAATTACTAAACCCAAGTACCTTAATTAGATCAAAATCACCATGGAATTAACTATGTAGGGTACTTACTGTTTCAATGTTGAATTGCATCAGATATTTTCATATTTAATGCAAATATGATTCGTGTGTGACAATCTCATATTGTATTTAAGGGAATTTGCCTTTTGCTCGTCGAAGACATATTCATGTTGTTATTTCGAGTATTATTGACTCAGGGAATATATGAATTTGAAAAATCATAGAGGGCCAGTCCAAAAGAATAAAATAGGAGACGATCATTGTTACTAATTATATAAAGGAACCATACATTAACTTCAATAAGGATCGTAATTGCTATTTTATACAAAGAAGCTACTCCACTCATCAGTGAGTGTTTATTCTTGTTTCCTCTATTTATTCTTTTTTTTTTTTTTTTAATGATATATAGTATAGGGAATGAGTTTTTGATGGCTGGAAATGGATGAAAATGCTATAAAGACTGAATATAGGTTTACGGATACATATTTAATAGTTGGGAAACAGGAGTAACAGACTACTGTATAGAACTTAAACATTAGGTCTGTATTAGCCAGCTGTGAACAGAGGCTGGAAATTTGAGGAACAGACATAAGAGAAAGAATGAAAGGAATAAAAGAGATTATAAGGGATCGGTGGACTAGAGAAGAGAAAAAAGGGGGTAATATGGGATAATGTAAGGGGATCAAAGAAAAAACGATAGGAAACTATTTATAGGTTAGATGGAAGAAAGTTAGGAAGTCGAAAATTACAGTAGAAAGTGGGTTGAAACAAATGAAGTTATGGCATGTTATTAAAGACGCAAATTCACTCTCCCATTCCCGTCTCGATTTCAAAATAAGGCAAAATTTTCGCATGAAGGAAGTAGAAATTTGATATGCAGAAAATTTCCATGAGATATATGCTTGAATAGCAAGCAACAAGATACCGAATGATATGAATTTCTTTTGTTATCGATCGTCGTTGAATAATGTTGATGCTTGTTTTGTCTATCTTTACCAGTTTGAGAAAAGATGTGTGTTAGAGAGAGAGAGAGAGAGAGAGAGAGAGAGAGAGAGAGAGAGAGAGAGAGAGAGAGAGAGAGAGATCAAAATATTTAAAAAAAAATATTTGACAAAATATATTTTTGAAGAATATCATTTGTCAATGTGTACACTACTATATATTGAGATATTTGGGTGGCTAATATTTCCCCAGAAATACTTTAACCCTTCAACCATCAGCGATTGAAAAAAGCCTAACAAATCCATGCTCAAAGGACAAGATTGATATAGACAACATTATGATTCTCGAGAGAAATTAAGTCTGCTCTGTAAATAGAAAGCGAACTCCTCAGGAAGTCTATACAGGTTACGACTGACAGCATTGCCAGAAGAATGTGCCCATGAAGTGCTACACCACCTCATGACAATCTTCATTCAGAATTCCATATCAAGATAAGTGTGCCACGCGAAAATGAGGTAAAATGAAAAGGGAAATGTAATGTATAATTAATGGGGAGTATAACTCTGATGTTCGAATGAAAGACAGTTTGTCTTTGATGATAACCAATTAATTCGGAAGTGTAATCTCAGGGGAAATTAGAAACCCTACCCGTGTATCACAGTGGTTTTCATTGTATCTCAAATAAGGGGCAGAAACAGTGAGGTTTACCCATGCAGCTGCTAGGTGATTTTTCGACCTCATAGTCGAAGTATGCTACACACACACACACACACACACACACATGCAAACATACACACACACGTATATATATATATATATATATATATATATATATGTGTGTGTGTGTGTGTGTGTGTGTGTGTGTGTGTATGAAATATGTGTGCATCAAACTCGACTGACTATGACGTCAAAAATTAAAAAAGCCGCTACCAACATAGGAAATCACAGCTGTTTCTGCCCCTAGTTGACATGATAATTTTTCACATTTTCAATGCACACACACACACATATATATAAATTTATATATGTATATATATATATATATATATATATATATATATATATATATATATATATATATATATATATATACATATATATAGGTGTGTGGGAATGTGTTGACTTCAAGAGTATCCCATGTCTAATGATTCCAACATTCATCTAACATTGCTGATGTTCACAAACTTGCGGAACTTAACTATCTGTGCTTCATCCCTTGCATTCACCATCATCTTATTTTTTTATTTCTTCTGTTATTTTTTAAAGCCAATCATGAATGGCAGCGGCAAGTAACAATGGCTGACCATATAACATATGATTAGAAACCAAGAACCCTCTCCACCTAAGCTAAGACCAGGGAGGGTCAACAAATGGCTGCTGGAGGCTCAGCAGGTAGACCTATAGGCTCCCCCCAAATACCCTATTCTTAGCTCACAGGGATAGTGAGGTTGCAAAAACTACAAGAAACTATCAAGTTGAGCGGGACTCGAACCCCAGATCCAGTCATCGTCTGGCAGGGACGTTTCCAATAAGCCACCAGAACCTCAATAACCGTAACAATAAGCATTCAACTTAAATGAGCAAAAGATACATAACATAGCCTGAAAATGATAACCAGGCATTTACAAGTGTTGAAACCTCAAAGTAAATTAACGTTGAGATACTACCGCTAGAGAGTTATGGGGTCCTTTGACTGGCCAGACACTACTACATTGGATCCTTCTCTCTGGTTACGGTTCTTTCCCTTTGCCTACACAAACACCGAATAGTCTGGCCTATTCTTTACAGATTCTCCTCAGTCCTCATACGCCTGACAACACTGAGATTACCAAACAATTCTTCTT
>NC_090731.1:138677250-138689750 GCF_036898095.1 Palaemon carinicauda
TTATTTACGGTATCTTCTCTGATTTCATAGGACTCAACTGAATTCTTTATATATACCAGGCTTCGCTTACGTAATATGATTTGTCGTAAGCCATAGAGTAACGCAATATACAAGGTCTTCGTACAAAGAGTCTCATCTTTAATTATTGCATCGTTTTTGCAGACTGCTTTGAACTTTCCACCGCTAATTAATTTGTCCTTGCTATCAATTTCCTTTGTGGCCGACGCAAATTTAGGTCTTCCTCTTTCTATGCTTCGAAAACCATTCTTCATATCAGTCTTTCTGGTCTGAGATTTTTCCTCGTAAAATATCTACTTGAAAGAACACACAAGTCTCTCTTGAAAGCTACAGGAAGATTTTTTTGTTCTTATGAATTTTCCTTCCGATTTTGTATATCTATTTTTTCCAAGAAAATTCATTAACAAAAGCGAACAAGCTTAACTTACATATAGATTTTTGTTTATTGTCTCAAATATCCACGTCTCTTTCATGGATAAGAGTTTTGATAACCCTTTCTACTTATATATGGATAGAGATGCTATATTAACACTGGTAAAAGAGTACTGACAGTCAAGTGAATGAAGCAATTATGATTATCCCTACTTATGAGCTTTCTATCTTAGAATTTAAGTAAATTATGATTACGCGTACTTGTGAAGGTCATATTGTAGAACTTAAGTATATTATCCCTACTTGTGACCATCCTATCCTAGAAGTTAAGTATAGTTCGACGGCCGAGAGAAAGGTTATGACTCAAAGGCAGGATGCAATCAACTGATGACTTTATTAAAGAACACTCTCCTTTATATACAAAACCTCAAGGCAACAGGAATTTTCATGTTCGAGAAACAGACAATGTTAGAGAGGCGACACGCAGACATGTTTATTCTGGTTCTTTTTAGTGCGAGGGAAGAGCGCAGATACAAGCATAATATATAAAAATAATTTATGTACGATCGTGTGACACACGGTTGGTATATGGCTCCCCCCCTAAAAATGACATACTGTACATGTTAAATAGGGCACCCTGATCTAGAGAGGCAAACTGTAGGCGGGTCATCTGGCAGTAGATAAGCAGGTTTTAGACTATCAATGGAGACCCAGTCTTCTTTGCCACGAATGTTTAGTAGGAATGCTTTCGGACTGCGTCGGATCACAAGGAAAGGGCCCGTGTAAGGGGGCGTTAGCGGTGGCTTGGTAGTGTCGCTGCGCAGGAAGACGTGCGTTGCAGAGTGCAAATCTGTTGGTATGTGATGCTTCGCTGGGGGCTTTTAAGTCTGGCGGCATAGAGTAGATTTTCTCATCGGAGGAGGTTGTAGAAGAAAAAAAATTCGGCAGGGACGACCAAGCGGTCGCCATACACCATTTCAGCTGCCGAGACGTTGAGGGCGTCTTTAGGAGTGGTCCTTAGTCCCAGGAGGACCCAGGGAAGCTGAGTAAACCAATTGCAATCCTTGCAGCGGGACATCAAAGCTGCTTTGAGGGTGCGATGAAAACATTCAACCATTCCATTGGCAGTGGGGTTGTAGGCCGTTGTCTGATGTAGGGTGATGCCCAGGAGATTCGCTAATGATGTCCACAATTGAGAGGTGAAAGTGGTTCCCCTGTCAGAAGTAATATGCTCAGGGATACCAAATCTTGCAATCCATCCAGAGAGTAAGGCTGATGTACATGAGGCGGACGTTGCAGTTTCCATGGGAATGGCTTCAGGCCAACGGGTGGAGCAGTCGATGACGGTAAACGGGTAACGATGTCCTTGTGATGTGGGTAGGGGGCCTACAACGTCGACGTGAATGTGTGCGAAATGACGATGAGGTTGAGGAAAGGTGCCCAATCCTGAATCCGTGTGTCGATGTACTTTGGAAGTTTGGCAAGAAGTACAGGCGCGGACCCAATCCTTAGCATCCTTAGAAATGCCGTGCCAAATGAACTTTGCCTTCAGCAGCTGTGCAGTAGAACGGCACGAGGGATGTGAAAGGCCGTGAATGAAATCAAACACCTGTCGGCGCATGGGAGCAGGAATCCAAGGTCATGGTCTGCCAGTACTGACGTCACAGAGGAGGGTGGCGTTGGAGTCTTCGAGGGGGGAAGTCTTCCCAACGGAGGAACGTGCAGGATGTCCTACATCCTTGATATTCTGGATCCTGTTGTTGGGCTTCAGCCAGGGCGCTGTAATCCAATCCCAGTTGAACGGCAGCCAACGTGTTTCTTGACAGGGCATCGGCAACGGGATTCATTTTCTCAGGGACGTATTGAAGGGTGCAATTGTATTCAGCCACGGCGGAGAGATGTCGGCGTTGCCGGGCGGACCAGGCATCAGACTGTCGAGGAAAGATGTGCACCAGAGGCATGTGGTCTGTGCGAAAGACGAAGGGCTTACCTTCTAAGAAATGACGAAAGTGACGGACAGCCAAGTGCACCGCCAGCAATTCTCGATCAAAGGTAGAATAACCTGATTCTGCCTTGGACAATTTTCTGCCGAACAAATCCCATGGGAGGGGCGAGCCGTTGACCACCTGCTCGAGTACTGCACTAATAGAGACGTCGCTGGCCTCGGTGGAGAGAAGGAGAGGGGCATGTGGGATAGGAAAAGTGAGAGCCGCAGCGGTTGATAGGGCCTTCTTTGCATTGCAGAAGGCTGCTTCTTGAAGGGGACCCCACTTCAGGTCCTTTGGCTTGCCCTTGAGGGAGGCGAAGAGGGGAGCAAGAGTGGCGGCAATGGCTGGCAGAAAACGGTGATAATAGTTGATCATGCCCAAGAACTCCTGCAGAGCTTTGACGGACGAGGGCGCGGGAAAGTTCTGAACGGCTGCTACCTTCTCAGGGAGGGGATGGACTCCTTCAGGAGTGATGTGGTGCCCTAAGAACGACACTTCGTTGGTGCCAAAGGTACACTTGTCGTACTGGACTACAAGGCCGTTTTGTTGCAGGCGGTCGAGCACGATGCGAAGGTGACGGAGGTGTTCCTCTCTTGAGGAGGAGAACACAAGTATGTCGTCCATATAACACACACAGAAAGGGAGGTCCCCTAAGATGCCATCCATGAGACGTTGAAACGTGGGCCCAGCATTACAAAGGCCAAAACAGGAGTAATTGAAGGTGTATGTACCAAATGGAGTGGTGATGGCAGTCTTGGGGATGTCTTCTGGGTTCATAGGCACCTGATAATACCCCTTCAGGAGATCGAGCATAGAGAAAACCTTTGCTTTGTGCAGGTAGGAGGTCACGTCGGCAATGTTTGGGAGGGGGGTAGTGATCCGGTTCTGTTTACATGTTCAGGCGCCTGTAATCCCCGCATGGACGGATGGAGCCGTCTTTCTTCAGAACGATGTGTAAGGGTGACGACCATGGGCTGGAGGCCTTTTGGCAAAGGCCCATTTCCCCTATTTCGGCGAACGTCTCTTTGGCGGCTGCCAATTGTTCCGGTGCCAGACGTCTGAATTTTGCAAAGACTGGGGGTCCCGTCGTCTTGATATGGTGATAAATAGCCTACCATGCTTGGCAGGAACCGTGGGCGTTTGGCGAAGTTCTGGACGGAAAACTTCCGGGTACAACGTGTGGAGGGGTGCGTAGTCATCCGTGGGTGCGCTGATGTGGAGAGCGAGGTTAGAAGGGGCGGGTTGAAGAGGTGTCGACAAGTACGAGTCTGCGTTGACCAACCGTCAGTGGGCAACATCGACCAGAAGGTGGAAATGAGAGAGGAAATCCGCACCGAGGATTGGCATTGTGACGTCAGCAACGAGAAACTTCCAATTGAATTTACCGTTTCCGAACGATAATGTGAGGTTCTCGTAACCGTAGGTGGGTATCGCAGATCCGTTGGCAGCTACCAAGCGGACGTCGGCAGATGTAGACAGACTACGTTGTGTCTTGAAGAGTTTCCTTGGCAAAAGAGAACGACAAGCACCCGTGTCTACCATAAATCGCACGCCCGTTCCTGCATCATGTAAAAAGAAAAGATTAGAAACACGGGAGGCCACCGCCACGAGCAATGGCCTACTTACACGTTTTTTGGCCACTGACAATCCTCGGCACATTTCTTCGCGGTTGCCCCGAATCTGAAGTGATAGTAGCAAAACTGTGACGGATGGGAGGTAGTAAGTGGCTGTAGAAGTGGTTTGTTGGGGAGTGAGCGATTGGTGGGTGGTGGGTGGCTTTGTCGCTGCTTCGGCACGTCACGGAGTAGGCGTGTATGTCCTATGGGATTCATGTCAGCTTCGGTTGACGTTGAATAGGCATCCTCTTCGTCAGGGGTGGAGGCGTTGATGGAGGTCTTGAAGTGGCTGTCCATAAGGGCGTCGGCTTTGGTCATCAAGTCCTTTATGGGTAAACTATCGACATCGGGTATGGCAGCGCGTATAGGTCCGGGTAAACGGCGTATCCAAAGGGCACGAAGTAGGTTCACCTCACGAGGAGAGCCGTCTGCGGCAGGTTGAAGGCGAGCGATACTGGTCATTTCCCTGAGGGCAAGCGAAGCCCTTTGGTCTCCCAATGGTTGTTGAGAGAGCGGAAAAAGCTGGCGACGGCGAGTACTGCAGAAGGTATGTTTTGAGGGCGTCATACGCTATTGGGGTGTCTCCTTGTTCACAAAGCCAGTCGGATATTTCTGGGAAGGTGTCCTCGGGTATCGCCGCGAGAACATAATCTGCTTTGGTGGTTGAGAGAGTCAGGCCGTTGATGCGAAACTGGACTTCTGCGCGCTGAAACCAAGCAAACGCCTCTCCGCTGGCGAATGACGAAAGTTTCAATGGGGGGGCCGCAGCGCCAACTTCCGTAGAGTCCGCCATAGTACCAATGATGGAGGGGCGAGGGGAGGGCGGGTGGAAGGTGGTGGGAACGAGTCGACTTCCGGGGTCACCAATGTGACGGCCGAGAGAAAGGTTATGACTCAAAGGCAGGATGCAATCAACTGAGTAACTTTATTAAAGAACACTCTCCTTTATATACAAAACCTCAAGGCAACAGGAATTTTCATGTTCGAGAAACACACAATGTTAGAGAGGCGACACGCAGACATGTTTATTCTGGTTCTTTTTAGTGCGAGGGAAGAGCGCAGATATAAGCATAATATATACAAAATAATTCATGTACGATCGTGTGACACACGGTTGGTACAATAAAGATGAAACAAAACTACGTTTATCAAATATGATTCCAACAACCAATGAAACTAGGTAATCATAGGGTTCGTAAACAGTAAATAACAATTCTTTGATTCGAAAATAATAAAATTATACTCATACATTTTTCTTTTACCTGACCGCTAATTTTGTTTTACTTATAACATGTGAGAGAGAGAGAGAGAGAGAGAGAGAGAGAGAGAGAGAGAGAGCTCCTTATTATAGTAAGGATAGCTCGACTAATGTTACCAGCTCATAATTGGTTGTTGTCCAGCTGATGTTTTCTGTCATAGAAAACGACATAAAATGAGCCCAGTAAATAAAAGAAAACTGGAAGGGATGATTACAAATAAAAGATTTGGGGGGCACGGGTGGCAAAAAAACTATTGGTTTCTTATTCTCTTTTCTCATATCTTATCAAAAATTAATATTATTTTCCAGCAACAGTAGTGTAGCTGCAGCCAGGTCACCAGCCACCCGATTAAATACTACTGCTAGAGAGTTATTGGGTCTTGAATGGGCTAGACAGTACTGCATTGGAATTCTCTCTCTCTCTCTCTCTCTCTCTCTCTCTCTCTCTCTCTCTCTCTCTCTCTGGCTCATTTTTCTTTGCTCACATATAGCCTACACCGAATAGTCTGACAACACTGAGGTTACCAAACAATTCTTCAATCATGGGGTTAACTATTGCACTGTTGTCGTTCAACGGCTACTTTATTCTTGGAAAGGGTAGAAGAGATTCTTTAGTTATAAGCAGCTCTTCTGGGAGACGGACACTGAATTTAAACATTGTTTTCTAGTCTTGGGTAGTGCCATAGCCTTTGTACCATGACCTTCCACTCTCTAGTAAAAGAAAGCTCCAGAAACATAAAACCTAATACGTAAAAAACTGGAAAATAAACGAATAAGAAATCAAAATTAAAGAATGAAACTGGTAGATTTATACATACATAACGTGCGTAAATGAAACCCCGTCAATAGCAACCAAGATTTAGTTCTCTTAAAAAGTATTAATGAGATCAAGAACTCATTATCAGACACACAATATGTTAAATTCCATTCTAGCGCTCTGTGGAGAGGCTAGTCAAGAGGGATCCACTATCAAAGAATTTTGCAAGTAACTAGATATATCTGAAGGGACAGTGGAATAGAAAGGCAGCACTGCCATTGATAACTCTCGTATTCTATAGAAAGGAAACTAGTTGCCATAAATATGAATGTTCAAAAAGGGAGACATGGTAAAAGTCATTACGTAAATGAAAGTCGTCTAGTCTATAATATATTAAGAGATACTGAATTCTCTTAAAAAAATAAATCTTACTTCCTAACGCAAATCTAAAGTTGGTAATGCAATAACAATACTAGCAAAGTAAAAAACTATTTACTATTATTCAAACATCATAAATACTCCTAAATCATCATCAGACATTAAGCATATATTCTTATAAGGAAGAATAGATACTATTTTGCTTTTTGTGTTTTCGTATGAAATAAGATTACAAAGCTTTCTCGCAAAAAGTGATCCGTGGAATGTAAATGACAAAACTGCAAGGAAAATAATTTTTTTTCTCCTTTATGTCATATTAGCCGTATGGCATTGTGTCCGAAAGACAAGTATCAATGTCTGTATGTCTGTCTGCCTGTCTGTCTCGAAGAACAATACATCTAAACTACTTAACTAAAGGATATACACATTTAGCATATCTAGGATGAAAATGAAATCAAAGAATGGGGGTAGAGCTCTCCTCTGAACCATTATTGTCTTGACGAAAATGAAACATGTCATATAGTGAAACGAAATAACGAATAATAAAATATGGAATGGTGGAGTCAGAGAGGAATCTTATGACTTCAGCAAAGCGATCATAGAGATCATTATTAACATGCAAAATACCTACAGGATTCCAGACACTTGTTTGTCAGGGAAGTAATTTAACTTCCAAAATCCAGAGTGTTCGTTGTGAAACAATTCCAATTTAAACTAGGGAGAGAGAGAGAGAGAGAGAGAGAGAGAGAGAGAGAGAGAGAGAGAGGAGAGAGAGAGAGAGAGAGAGAGAGAGAGAGAGATGCCTGAATGAGCAGTAAACCACATCGTGGACAAATAAAGTCTGCCTTACACCAGCTATTGATGTTACGACCAAAGATCTCTCTCTCTCTCTCTCTCTCTCTCTCTCTCTCTCTCTCTCTCTCTCTCTCTCTGGTTACTGCTCATCTTTCCTTTGCTAACACATAGCCTAAACCGAATAGTCTGACAACACAGGTTACCAAATAATTCTTCAATCATGGGGTTAACTATTGCACTGTTGTCGTTCAACGGCTACATACCTCTTGGTAAGGGTAGAAGAGATTCTTTAGTTATGATAAGCAGCTCTTCTGGAAGAAGAACATATCGAAATTCAATCATTGCTCTCTAGTCTTGGGTAGTGCCATAGCCTTTGTACCATGACCTTCCACTCTCTAGTAAAAGGAAGCCCCAGAAACATAAAAGTTAATACGTAAAAAACTGGAAAATAAACGAATAGAAAATCAAAATTAAAGAATGAAACTGGTAGATTTATACATACATAACGTGCGTAAATGAAACCCCGTCAATAGCAACCAAGATTTAGTTCTCTTAAAAAGTATTACTTAGATTAAGCACTCATTATCAGACACACAGAATGTTAAATTCCATTGTAGCGCTCTGTAGAGAGGCTAGTCAAGAGGGATCCAATATCAAAGAATTTTGCAAGTAACTAGATACATCTGAAGGGACAGTGGAATAGAAAGGCAGCACTGCCATTGATAACTCTCGTATTCTATAGAAAGGAAACTAGTTGCCATAAATATGAATGTTCAAAAAGGGAGGCATGGTAAAAGTCATTAAGGAAATGAAAGTCGTCTAGTCTATAATACATTAAGAGATACTGAATTCTCTTAAAAAAATAAATCTTACTTCCTAACGCACATCTAAAGTTGGTAATGCAATAACAATACTAGCAAAGTAACAAACTATTTACTATTGTTAAAACATCATATACACTTTTAAATCATCATCAGACATTAAGCATATATTCTTATAAGGAAGAACAGATACTATTTTGCTTTTTATGTTTTCGCAAGACATAAGATTACAAAGCTTTCTCACAAAAAGTGATCCGTGGAATGTAAATGACAAAACTGCAAGGCAAATAATTTTTTCTCCTTCAAGTTATATTAGCCTTATGGCATTGTATCCGGAAGCAAAGTAAGCATGAATGTCTGTCTGTCTGTCTGTCAGTCGGTCTCGAAGAATAATACATCTAACCTACTTAAACTAAAAAATATATATATTTAGCATATCAAGGATGAAAATGAAATCAAAGAATGGGGGTAGAGCTCTCCTCTGAACCATTATTGTCTTGACGAAAATGAAACACGTCATATAGTGAAACGAAATAACGAATAATAAAATATGGAATGGTGGAGTCAGAGAGGAATCTTATGACTTCAGCAAAGCGATCATAGAGATCATTATTAACATGCAAAATACCTACAGGATTCCAGACACTTGTTTGTCAGGGAAGTAATTTAACTTCCAAAATCCAGAGTGTTCGTTGTGAAACAATTCTAATTTAGACCTGGGATCGAAAGAGAGAGAGAGAGAGAGAGAGAGAGAGAGAGAGAGAGAGAGAGAGAGAGAGAGAGAGAGAGAGAGTTAAAACGAGATGCCTGAATGAGCAGTAAATAATATCGTGGACAAATGAAGTCTGCCTTACACCAGCTATTGATGTTATGACCAAAGAGATCGAGCTCTCTCTCTCTCTCTCTCTCTCTCTCTCTCTCTCTCTCTCTCTCTCTCTCTCTCTCACAGACACATAAAAATGAATACCGATGTGGTTACGAATTTGCGTATTTCACGGGTTTTACGAATAGACCTCAATTTTGCCTGTTGATGATATTATAATAATAATAATAATAATAATTATTATTATTATTATTATTATCCAAGCTGCAAACTGAGTTGGAAAAGCAGAATGACTATAAGCCCAAGGGCTCCAAGGAAAAATATCCCAGTGAAGAAAGGAAAAAAGGAAATAAATAAACTACAAGAGAAGTAATGCATATTTAATATTAATTGTTATAAGATCAGTAACAACGTTAAAATACATCTTCCATACAAACACTAAGAAGAGAGACCTATCTCAGTATTTCTTCTCCCTAAGCCTCTATCTATTTCAAACCTTCCCTACGCAATCTACATTCTCCTCTTCTCCTTCACTTCCCACAGTCCGGTTCCAACCGGAGAAAGAGAAATCTATGCAGAAGTGGAACATCATTACCTTGAATTACTCGTCGGCACCTCCTCATCTCTGTACATATTCATATTTTCGTAGGGTTTTCCTTAAGGCCATACTCTCTCTTTCTCTGACTCTGTGTTTCCGTTGCATTATTTTTTCCGTTAAATATCAAGACACTTTTTAATGAAATAACTCGATGATGTGGAACAATGCATTCGCATAGCTTTCCACCAAAATGGTAAAGTTGGATCATCTAAACTTCACAAGCGTTTTCCTTTTATTGAATATGGTATTATAATTGAATATTCCACAACATCCTTCTATCATCATCATCATCCCCTCCTAAGCCTATTGACAATAAAGGCCTCGGTTAGAATTTGCCAGTCATCTCTATCTTGAGCTTTTAATTCAATACTTCTCCATTAATCATCTCCTATTTCATGCTTCATAGTCCTCAGCCATGAAGGCCAGGGTCTTCCAACAGCTCTAGTGCCTATTGGAGCCCAGTTAAAAGATTGATAAACTATTCTGTCTTGGGGAGTGAGAAGAGCTTGCCCCAACCATTTCTATCTACCCCTCACCATAATCTCATCCAATATGGCACTCGAGTAATCGTTCTTATAGTTTTATTCTTAATCTTATCCTGCCATGTAACTCCCAATATTGTTCGGAGGGCTTTGTTCTCAAATCTACAAAATCTGTTGGATAGTGTTTCATTGTCATTCCACGATTCATGTCCATACAGTAACATCTATCTCACTAAACTGATACATAACCGGATTTTTATGTGATTGCTCATGACATTCTGTATAAATCATAGAGAGAGAGAGAGAGAGAGAGAGAGAGAGAGAGAGAGAGAGAGAGAGAGAGAGAGAGAGAGAGAGAGAGAGAGAGATAGAAAGTAATGACAACATGGAGTTTTATCTATGGATGTTATTCATTCCAAAGTTATGGGGATTGAAGTGTATAATCAATACTAAAACGCTGCACATTTCTCTTGATATACAGTATAATCTTAATGACCTTCTTTTACCTTTCCACTTTTTTTCTGACTATCAGGTTCTAGTGGCTTGACTGGTATGTAAAAGGACTGCATACCTCATTTCTCCACAGATGGCTGATCTTACCGAAATGCATTCAGTGCCAGAGGCAAATAATGTGATAACACCATAAAAGGGGCCATAAGCAATAGTAAGAATATTGTCAGTCGTTCAATAAATCCTCTGAAAGGCAATGACAGTCTAATAAATCATCATCTAGTGCAGGTTCAATACAATAGAAAATAAAATTCTATTATCAGTGTGGTTATTTTAGTTCAATTTTTTTTTTTTTCTGCACGGTGTCTGATGAAGACTGCTTTAACATAATCATTCGGTCTGCGCCCAGGTAACCTAAGTGTGTGTGTGTGTTTCTCTCCGTAGGGATGATATGTAAAGTGAAAACAATCATCTTTGATACTGCAGCTTCCTAAACATTTCTCTACAATCAGAAAAGTGACCAATTATTTGTATAAAGCACCAATGTTAATCAACCTTCATCGTTTGTTACTCCTTGTTTAGATGGTTTTAAAACCCTGTTTCCTAGAAGACAGTAAACATATTTCCTTGACATAGAGAAAATCAGAGATAATGTCTATAAGCAAAGAGCCTTCTATTAAGGAAAAGTATTTAAGTAGGTCTAAACAAATAGTCATAATAACAGAAAATAATCTGCAAACATTTAACTAAAATAAAATAAGTACATTATGGGGTGGTTACTTTTCTATTTCTGCATCAACCTGCCTCTTGGTAGTTGGTCATTCTAATAAGAATATTATTAGAAAATTTATTTCTAAATAACTAATTTCTGACAATCCATTCATATTTTCTGTCTTAAAACCTCTAGTATTTTCTAAATAAAAAGTCTTCAAATAAAAATAATGCTGAATTTGTTTTTTACAAATACAATATAATAACTAAAACAAAGTCGATGTTGGGGAAACTGAAACTGATAGAGCTACTTCTCAAATATTACTGGATCACTGATGATCGTTGAGATTTTTTGATTGATTGATTGATTGATTGATTTAATGTGTTATTTATTGATTGTTTGGATTTTTCTAGCATCCTGACATATAAAGTCATTTGATATAATAAGGAATAGTTGAGAAATTGTATCAATCTATAGATGAAGTCTAACAATGTCTCTCAAATATGATAGTATTGTCGTTTCTTGTAAAGGAAACCAATTTACAATTCTGCTCCGGTGAAGAACTTGATCTGTAAATCAGTCAATCTCTGTCACTTCACATGAGAAATTGGCCATCGAAAACTTAATAAGGAGAAACATAAATTTCTCATTAAAGTTTCAGAGAATTTTATCCTTTTTAATTAGGACCGACTAATGAACTGTAGTTCGACGAGAGAAGGTATTAAAAGAAAAACACCCGGACGATTTAAAACTTAATTGGATGTTGAACAAGAGTTATAAATCTTGAGGTATCACTATTACAAATGTAATTCGCTATCATCATACCTTGTGTATTTGTTAGATGTGTCTGATATTATTAAATGAACTTTTTCTACAATTTCCAAGGCAAAATGTCCGTTACTCGCCTTTTTACTAAGCATTTGCAAAAAGAAATCCACACCCAATTCATAATGTTTTTTTTCTAGAATTTTGATAACTAATAAAGTATAGTGATTATAATTAGTAGTATATGCACTTGCAAACCTCAGGTGTTCTCACTATTCTATTAATAAATTTTAAGAAAAAAGGATACATATGAAAAATAAAGGTAAGTCGATCATAAAATTTTATAATACAAAAAAACATTAAATTATATAACATGGACCAAGTCATTTATGTAATTCATGGAATATTAAACTAAGAAAATGAAAACTGATTTAAAGAAACAAAACATATCACCAAAAAAAAAATATATATATATATACAAGTAAAATATCTTGTCTTTTCACACTAGCGACAAAACTCCTTTTCCCTAAATGCTAAATATAGAACATATTAGAGTAAAGAAATATGTTCTTACAGAAATCGGGCCGAGTCTCTAATAGAGGCAGTTCCATTGAGACCAGAGAAGACTGATGTTGACGGCACTGTTCCACACAGTGCCACAAAGGTG
>NC_090731.1:138699444-138706944 GCF_036898095.1 Palaemon carinicauda
TTTATGTTTGTTTATTTGAGAGAGAGAGAGAGAGAGAGAGAGAGAGAGAGAGAGAGAGAGAGAGGAGAGAGAGAGAGAGAGAGAGAGAGAGCTTGATTAACGTGTGACCAACAGATAAATCGAAAACAAGGCATATCGAAGTCTCATAACAAGTTGGATTTTATTGAATCTAGATACGCGATGGATGAAATTTATACCATGTTTTTAATTTAATTTCTCTCTGCCGAGTTTCATAGCATAATGGACTGTTTATATAAGAGAAGAAACTATAAACAGATTACCATTCACCTAATACAGCAAACGAGCAACTATATATATATATATATATATATATATATATATATATATATATATATATATATATATATATATATATATATATATATATACATACATATATATATATGTATATATATATATATATATATATATATATATATAAATATATATATATATATACATATATATATATATAATATATATATATATATATATAAATATATACAGTATAGATATAATATATATATATATATATATATATATATATAAATATATGTATATATATAAATATATATATGCATATATATATATTATATATATGTATATATATATATATATATATATATATATATATATATATATATATATATATATATATATATATATATATATATACTGTATATATGGGTTGTCTGATCAAAGCCTCAAAAACATGTCGAAGCTAAGAATACGTTTGAGAGGCAGAGAAACAGTACAATTGAGCAAAGATTTAAGTTAACATGAAATACCTTCAACATTAGTTGTCAAAAGTAGTACAAAGCGTTCAGTAAACGCCCTTCTTTTTTTACTTAGTTTTAAGACGTGCGAATTTAAAAATTGAATGAAGTCAAATTCATCTAATATAAATTTTCATGATATTCACTATCTTCTCTGATTTCATAGGAATCAACTGATTTTTTGTTTTATATATATATATATTCGATGCTTCGCTTACGTAATATGATTTGTCGTAAGCCGTAGAGTAATACAATGTACAGGGTCTTCGTACAAAGAGTCTCATCCTTAATTATTGCATCGTTTTTGCAGACTGCTTTGAACTTTCCACCGCTAATTAATTTGCCCTTGCTATCAATTTCCTTTGTGGCCGACGCAAATTTAGGTCTTCCTCTTTCTATGCTTCGAAAATCATTCTTCATATCAGTCTTTCTGGTCTGAGATTTTTCCTCGTAAAATATATACTTGAAAGAACACACAAGTCTCTCTTGAAAGCTACAGCAAGAAATTTTTGTTCTTATGAATTTTCCTCCCGATTTTGTATATCTATTTTTTCTAAGATAATTCATTAACAAAAGCGAACAAGCTTAATTTACATATAGATTCTTGTTTATTGTCTCAAATATCCACGTCTCTGTCATGGATAAGTGTTTTGATAACCCTTTCTACTGATATATGGATAGAGATGCTATATTAACACTGGTAAAAGAGTACTGACCGCCAAGTAAATTAAGCAATTATGATTATCCGTACTTGTGAAAGTCCTATCCTAGAACTTAAGTATAGAGATGAAACAAATCTACATTTATCAAATATGATTCCAACAACCAATGAAACTAGGTAATCATAGGGTTCGTAAACAGGAAACAACAATTCTTTGATTCAAAAATAATAAAAGTACTCAAGCATTTATTTTTATTTCACCGGACGGCTAATTTTGTTTTACTCATAACATGAGAGAGAGAGAGAGAGAGAGAGAGAGAGAGAGAGAGAGAGAGAGAGAGAGAGAGAGAGATCCTTGGTATAATAGGGATAGCTCGACTAATGTTACCAGCTCATAATTGGCTGTTCTCCAGCTGATGTTTTCTCTCATAAAAAACGACATAAAATGAGCCCAGTAAATAAAACAAAACTGGAAGGGATGATTATAAATAAAAGATTTGGGGGGCAAGGGTAGCCAAAAAAATCATTTGTTTTTTATTCTCTTTTCTCATATCTTTTCAAAAATTACTATTATTTTCCAGCAACAGTAGTGTAGCTGACCAGTAGGTAGTAGGTTGGCCAGGTCACCAGCCACTCGATGAGATACTACCGCTAGTGAGTTATTGAATCCTTTGACTGGCCAGACAGTAATACATTGGATCCCTCTATCTGGTTACGGCTCATTTTTCGTTTGCCCACACATACACCAAATAATCTGAACTACTTTTTCCACACTCTCCTCTGTCCTCATACACCTGATAACACTGGCATTACCAAATAATTCTTCAATCATGGGGTTAACTACTGCACTGTTATCGTTCAACTGCTAATTTCCTCTTGGTAAGGGTAGAAGAGATTCTTTAGTTATGGTAAGCAAGTATTCTGGGAGAAGGACACTCTAAATTCAAACATTGTTCTCTAGTCATGGGTAGTGCCATAGCCTTTGTACCATGAACTTCCACTCTCTAGTAAAAGGAAGCTCCAGAAACATAAAAGTTAATACGTAAAAAGCTGGAAAATAAACTAATAGAAAATCAAAATTAAAGAATGAAACTGGTAAATTTATACACACATAACGTGCGTAAATGAAACCCCGTCAATAGCAACCAAGATTTAGTTCTCTTAAAAAGTATTACTTAGATTAAGCACTCATTATCAGACACACAATATGTTAAATTCCATTGTAGAGCTCCTTGGAGAGGCTAGTCAAGAGGGATCCACTGTCAAAGAATTTTACAAGTAACCAGATATATCTGAAGGGACAGTGGAATAGAAAGGCAGCACTGCCATAGATAACTCGTATTCTATGGAAAGGAAACTAATTGCCATAAATATGAATGGATCAATAAGGGAGACATGGTAAACCTCATTGAGGAAATGAAAGTCGTCTAGTCTATAATACATTAACACTGGATTCTCATAAAAAAAAAAAATCTTACTCTCTAACGCAAATCTATAGTTGGTAATGCAATAACAATACTAGCAAAGTAACAAACTATTTACTATTGTTCAAACATCATATATACTCCTAAATCATCATCAGACATTAAGCACATATTCTTATAAGGAAAAATAGATAGTAGTTTGCTTTTTATGTTTTCGTATGACATAAGATTACAGAGATTTCTCGCAAAAAGTGATCCATGGAATGTAAAGGACAAAACTGCAAGGAAAATAATTTTTTCTCCTTTATGTCATATTAGCCGTATGGCATTGTATCCGAAAGACAAGTATCAATGTTTGTCTGTCTGTCTCGAAGAACAATACATCTAAACTACTTAACTAAAGGATATACACATTTAGCATATCTAGTATGAAAATGAAATCAAAGACTGGCGGTAGAGCTTTTCTCAGAACCAATATAATCTTGACTAAAACGAAACAAGTAATATAGTGAAACAAAATAACGAATGATAAAAATATGGAATGGTGGAGTCAGAGAGGAATCTCATGACTTCAGCAAAGCGATCCTAGAGATCATTATCAACATGCGAAATACCTACAGGATTCCAGACACTTGTTTGTCAGGGAAGCAATTTAACTTCCAAAATCCAGAGTGTTCGTTGTGAAACAATTCTAATTTAAACCTGAGAGAGAGAGAGAGAAAGAGAGAGAGAGAGAGAGAGAGAGAGAGAGAGAGAGAGAGAGAGAGAGAGAGAGAGAGAGAGAGAGAGAGAGAGAGAGAGAGTTAAAACGAGAAGCCTGAATGAGCAGTAAACAACATCGTGGACAAATGAAGTCTGGCTTACACCAGCTATTGATGTTATGACCAAAGAGATCGAGATCGAGCTCTCTCTCTCTCTCTCTCTCTCTCTCTCTCTCTCTCTCTCTCTCTCTCTCTCTCTCAAACAAACAAAAATTAATAACGATGTGGTTACAAATTTGCGTATTTGACGAGATTTTCAGAATAGACCTCAATTTTGCCTGTTGATATTATAATAATAATAATAATAATTAATATTATTATTATTATTATTATTATTAGCCAAGCTGCAAACTGAGTTGAAAAAGCAGAATGACTATAAGCCCAAGGGCTCCAAGGAAAAATATCCCAGTGAAGAAAGGGAAAAAGGAAATAAATAAACTACAAGAGAAGTAATGCATAATTAATATTACTTGTTATAAGATCAGTAACAACGTTAAAATACATCTTCCATACATAAACTAAGAAGAGAGACCTATCTTAGTATTTCTTCTGCCTAAGCCTCTATCTCTTTTCAACCTTCCCTACACAATCAACATTCTCCTCTTCTTCTTCACTTCCCACAGTCCGGTTCCAACCGGAGAGAGAGAAATCTATGCAGAAGTGGAACATCATTACCTTCAATTATTCGCCGGCACCTCCTCGTCTCTGTACATATTTATATTTTCGTATGGTTTTCCTTAAGGCCATACTCTCTCTTTCTCTGACTCTTTGTTTCTGTAGCATTCTTTTTTCCGTTAAATATCAAGACACTTTTTAATGAAATAACTCGATGATGTGGGATAATAATTTGCATTGCTATCCACAAATATGGTAAAGTTGGATCATCTGAACTTCACAAGCGTTTTCCTTTTATTGAATATGGTATTATAATTGAATATTCCACTACACCCTTCTATCATCATCATCATCCCCTCCTAGGCCTATTGGCAATAAGGGCCTCGGTTAGAATTCGCCAGTCGTCTCTATCACGAGCTTTTAATTCAATACTTCTCCATTAATCATCTCCTACTTCACACTTCATAGTCCTCAGCCATGTAGGCCTGGGTCTTCCATCTCTTCTAGTGAGAAGAGCCTGCACAAACCATCCCTATTTACCCCTCACCATAATCTCATCCAATATGACACTCGAGTAATCTCTCTTATAGTTTCATTTTTAATCTTGTCCTGCCATTTAACTCTCAATATTTTTCTGAGGACTTTGTTCTCAAATCTACAAAATCTGTTGGATATTGTTTCATTGCCATACCACGACTTATGTCCATACAGTAACATCTATCTCGCTAAAGTGATACATGGCCGGATTTTTATATGTAATTTCTCATGAGATTCTGAATAAATAAGAGAGAGAGAGAGAGAGAGAGAGAGAGAGAGAGAGAGAGAGAGAGAGAGAGAGAGAGAGAGTAATGACATGGAGTTTTATCTATGGATGTTATTCATTCCAAAGTGATGGGGATCGAAGAGTATAATCCAATTCTAAAACGTTGCATATTTCTCTAAATATACACTATAATCTTAATGATTTTCTATTAACTTTCCACTTCTTTCAGACTATCTGGTTCTAGTGGCTTGACTAGTATGTAAAGGGACTGCATACCTCATTTCTCCACAGATGGCAAATCTTACCGAAATGCATTCAGTTCCACAGGCAAACAATGTGATAACACCATAAAAGGGGCCATTACCAACAGTGAGAATATTATCAGTCGTTCAATAAATCCTCTGAAAGGCAACGACAGTCTACTAAATCATCATCTAGTGCAGGTTCAATACAATAGAAAATTAAATTCTGTAATCAGTATGGTTATTATAGTTCAAATTTTATTGCACGGTCTCTGATGAAGACTTCTATGACATAATCATTCTGTTTGCATCCAAGTAACCTGAGTGTGTGTTTTCTCTCCTTAGGGATATGTAAAATTTCTGACAATCCGTTTATATTTTCTGTCTTAAAACCTCTGGTAGTTTCTAAATTAGAAGTATTTAAATAAAAATGTTGCTGAATTTGTTTTTTTTACAAATATAATATAATGACTGAAATTAAGTCGATGTTGGGGAAACTGAAACTGTTTAGAGCTACTCTTCAAAGATTACTGGATTACTGATGATTGTTGAGATTGATTGATTGATTGTTTGTTTGATTGATTGACTGTTTGGATTTTTCGAGCATTCTAACATATATGGTCATTTGTTATAATAAAGAATAGTTGAAAAATTGTATCAATATATAAATCAAGTCAAACAATGCCTCTCAAATATGATAGTATTGTCGTTTCTTGTAAAGGAAACCAATTTACAATTCTGCTGCAGTGAAGAACTTGACCTGTAAATCAGTCAATCTCTGTCACTTCACATGAGAAATTGGCCATCGAAAACTTGATAAAGAGAAACATAAATTTCTCATTAAAGTTTCAAAGAATTTCATCCTTTTTAATTAGGACCGACTAATGAACTGCAGTTTGAGAAGAGAAGGCATTAAAAGAAAAACACCCGGACGATTTAAAACATAATTGGATGTTGAACAAGTTATGAATCTTGAGGTATCAACATTACAAACGTAACTCCCTATCATCATATCTTATGTATTTGTTAGATGTCTCTGGGATTATTAAATTAATATTTTCTACAATGTCAAAGACAAAATGTTCGTTACTCGTATTTTTACTAAGTATATGCAGAGACACAGGCACATATAAATTATAATGTTTTTTTCTAGAATTTTTATAACTAATAAAGTATATTGTTTATAACTGGTTGTATATGCACTTGGAAACCTCAGGTGTTCTCACTATTCTATTAATAAAATTTGAGAAAAAATGATAGATATGAATAACAAGGCTAAGTCGATCATAAAATTTTATAATACAAAAAAATTAAATTATATGACATGGAACAAATCATTTATGGAATTCATGGAATATTGAACTAAGAAAATGAAAACTGATTAGAATAAAAAAATCCTATCTCCAAAAAAAAAATATAAACAAACAGAATATCTTCTGTCTTTTCATACTAACGACAACCCACATTTTCACCAAATACTAAATATAGAAAATATTAGAGTAAAGAAATATGTCCTTACTGAAATCGGGCCGGGTCTCTGATAGAGGCAGTTCCATTGAGACCAGAGAAGACTGATGTTGACGGCGCTGTTCCACACAGTGCCACAAAGGTGCCAAACGACACTCGGAGGTTTAGGCGCTGTCGGGAAGGGAAAGAAATATTGGGGGTGGGAGTAATCAGCGTCACAAGGAAAACCGCGTAAGAGGATGATAATTGGTCATTTAGGAAGCAACATTGAGAGAGAGAGAGAGAGAGAGAGAGAGAGAGAGAGAGAGAGAGAGAGAGAGAGAGAGAGAGAGAGAGAGAGAGAGAGAGCCATCTGGTTTTGTATCGAACATTACACAGACAAATACAAATACAAACACATATATACATACATATACTGTATATATGTATATATGTAATAACCATATATATGTATATATATGTATGTATGTATATATATATATATATATATATATATATATATATATATATATATATATATATATATATATATATATATAAAATGTTCGATGAAAATGGAGAGACAACAATTAAGAGTTATGACCGAGCCTCTGAAGAATGTAAAGGAATATACTTACTTAGGAAAGACAATGTTTCCCCAGGACACGATACCGAAATTTAAAGGATACGGATGGGAAGAAGAGCATTTGGTTAACAAAATGAGATTATGAAAAGTAAAATGCCACTTTCTCATAGAAGTAAAGTCTTTTAATGAGATGGTCCTACTAGTATCAACTTATGCATCAGAAACT
>NC_090731.1:138714444-138716944 GCF_036898095.1 Palaemon carinicauda
TATATATATATATATATATATATATATATATATATATGTGTGTGTGTGTGTGTGTCCGTATGTGCGTGCGCGCGCGCGTGTGTGTGTCCGTATGTGCGTGCGCGCGCGCGTGTGTGTGTGTATGTATTCATTTATAATAACTAATTGGGATCTGGCTTAATCTTCAACGAACCAACCAAATGATACATCATAATATGGCGAAGGTTTATTAGAAACCTTTGTTCTGCGGAGCTACCAAAATCAATATCACGATTATTAATATAGAATTATGGACAGCTATTTGATAAAAAAACTCATTGAAATAAAATAAATATTGTCTTTACAAATTTAGATTAAAAGAAATACAATAAAAGATTAAATATGTTGAAAGAAACAAATTTGGTAATGTAATGTAAAATAAAAATGTGGCTAATAAGAAGGTTCCAATATAAGAATGACATACTTAGGATAGTGATCAGCGGGATATCATGGTATGTCAAAAGCAAAATGTGGATGCTTTTTTTGTGGGAGTGGGGGAAGGGGAGGCAGTGCTGACATATCTAAAGAAAGTTCCTTGTTGAAATTAAGTGTAATAAATAGTCATACTGGACGTCTTCTAGCGATTATCTAAAATATCAGTTCCAATTTCAAAGGAGACAATTTCCAATTCGAGCAATCTTGTATTAAAGATAAGATCGAGTGGGGATGCTAACATCTAGTTCTGTGGAAAAATTCCAATCTTCTTGAACTGCTCTGCCGCACCAGGTATTGTTTAGATGCTGTCCTCGTGTGTTTGACGAAGAAAGGTTGATGGAGCAAGGAAATAGTATACCTGTTCATCCTTATTTTTGATGATCGGGTTATTCCTGGTGCTGAAAATCGCAGTACTCGCTAGATTCACTCAAACGCAAATATCACGACAAATATGGCAAGCATAGTGGTTGAGGTGTACAAATTCAGAATGTGACAAAAAATGCTTAATTATGTTTTTATATAAATGACCTTCTCATTTTTCGTTTAAACATTTTCTAACGCATTATAAAGCTAAGAACATTATGGAGAATGCAATTGACTTACTGTAGTTAATACTAATTTGCACGTAGCGGTGTTAGTATGTTCTTAATAATGTTGTATTAATACAAACTTTATTAAGGTGTTCGGATTACATGAAAGTTATTCGTAAACGTGTAAAATGCAAAAGGACAGGGAACCTGACGATGAGGACGGTAACGTTTGTAAAATATTGGACGATATAACAAAATAAAATTATATCAGGAATGATTCAATACTATAGGAAGTCGTTAAGGAAAACGAAGATGCTGATAATTGGCGTTTTTCTCAAACGTTTATTTTCACTGATAACTACTCCTAAAAATCAATTACCGTAATTGAAAACGATAAAAAAAAACTGCCAATGATGACGATCACAGGAGAATGGCATCAAAGAATTATCAGACGAACATCTTGTTGATCTTTTAGATGGAGATTTACTCATAGTATTGCTGATATGGACGATGATGATCGTCACATTTCAGATCGAAGTTACAAGCAAAATGGCTTACCACAATTTAACACAGGGTCAGAATTCCAAACAGGTAAAACAGTCAAAAGTGATTTTAGAAAAAAAGGGATATTAATATATAGAAGGAAATCTAAAAATCAATATATTACATAAAAAAAGAATACCAAGGATCAATATTAACGTAAAAATAGCCTAAACAAATCATAGCGTTTGTAAATCATTAATCATCATAATAATATTGTTATTAGTTTACTATTGGAACACAAAATAAAAGCTACTAAAACTAAAAACATTTTCTGGTATATTTATCAATGCTTAAATTTTGTATTAAGGTTAGACTTGTACCTAAGTTTAGAAAACTGAGAATCAGTCGATAGTAAGCAAAGAAAAACATATTGCAAGTAATTACTAAAAATACCATTAGATATTTGAAAGTATCCTTTACATATAATTAATGTATAGGTACAGTTCCGGGCAGTTCCAACGGGTCCAGTTTCCTTAGAAAAAGGGGTTTGCGACAACATTTATATTGGTACCCCTGACGAAAAAGGTTGAAGGTGTGTGGCCACTTATGTCATTGCTTACCAAATTAACTACGTCCGATTCCATGTAAACTAAATACAAGTGGATTATGCCTAGTCTACGTATGGCAATCAACTATGCCATACCATGCTTTCAGTATGTAGTATTCTACACTGTCAAATATTGTCAAACTCTTTATAAAAATTTTAATTAATATATTTTTTGACAAATCAGTAACTGTATTCAACTTCGATACTCTCTCTCTCTCTCTCTCTCTCTCTCTCTCTCTCTCTCTCTCTCTCTCTCTCTCTCTCTCTCTCTCTCTCTCTCTCTCTCTCTCTCTCTCTTCTTTATATATATATATATATATATATATATACATATATATATATAACAGATACACATACAAACACACACACGCACACACACACATATATATATATATACAAATATATATATATATATATATATATATAT
>NC_090731.1:138731944-138734444 GCF_036898095.1 Palaemon carinicauda
GCTTAGGGAACAAGATTAAAATAGACAAAATTAGAATTCTCAAGAGAAATTAAGCCTGTTCTGTAAATAGAAAGCGAACTCCTACGTAAGTCTATACAGGTTGCGACTGACAGCATTACCAGAAGAATGTGCCCATAAAGTGCTACACCACCTCATGACGATCTTCATTTAGAATTCCAAATCAAGATACTTTTGCCACGCGAAAATGAGGTAAAATGGAAAGGAAAATGAAACGTATAATTAATAGAGAATATAGCTCTGATGTTCGAATGAAAGACAGTTTGTCTTTGATGATAACCAATTAATTCGGAAGTGTAATCTCAGGGGAAATTAGAAACCCTACCAATGTATCATAGTGGTTTTCATTGTATCTCGAATAAGGGGCAGAAACAGTGAGGTTTACCCATGCAGCTGCTAGGTGATTTTCGACCTCACAGTTGGAGTATGCCACACACACACACACACACACACACATATATATATATATATATATATATATATATATATATATATATAATATATATATATATATATATTTATATATATATATATATTCATGTATATGTATATATATACATATATGTATACACACACACACACACACATATATATATATATATTATTAATATATATATATATATAATATATATATATATATATATATGAAATATGTGTGCATCAAACCCCATCTGACTATGACTTCAAACATTAAAAAAAGCCTTTAGCAACAAAGGAAAACATAGCTGTTTCTGCCTCTAGTTGACATGATACTTTTTCACAGTTTCAACAGTTAATTAGGCAGTATCAATTTTTTTTACACTAATTATAATAGCTGATATCATTTTCTGTATTTAAGTTTACTATCTATAAAGAGTTAGAAGCCTCTTCCATATGCTGCTTCTCCAAAGTATATACAAATCAGTAAGATAAAACCCTCATGTTAACGTGTTCTATACTCTTTATGTATATATATATATATATATATATATATATATATATATTATATGTGTGTGTGTGTGTGGTGTGTGTCCGTATGTGCGTGCGCGCGCGCGTGTGTGTGTCCGTATGTGCGTGCGCGCGCGCGTTGTGTGTGTGTATGTATTCATTTATAATAACTAATTGGGATCTGGCTTAATCTTCAACGAACCAACCAAATGATACATCATAATATGGCGAAGGTTTATTAGAAATCCTTTGTTCTGCGGAGCTACCAAAATCAATATCACGATTATAATATAGAATTATGGACAGCTATTTGATAAAAAAACTCATTGAAATAAAATAAATATTGTCTTTACAAATTTAGATTAAAAGAAATACAATAAAAGATTAAATATGTTGAAAGAAACAAATTTGGTAATGTAATGTAAAATAAAAATGTGGCTAATAAGAAGGTTCCAAATAAGAATGACATACTTAGGATAGTGATCAGCGGGATATCATGGTATGTCAAAAGCAAAATGTGGATGCTTTTTTTGTGGAGTGGGGGAAGGGGAGGCAGTGCTGACATATCTAAAGAAAGTTCCTTGTTGAAATTAAGTGTAATAAATAGTCATACTGGACGTCTTCTAGCGATTATCTAAAATATCAGTTCCAATTTCAAAGGAGACAATTTCCAATTCGAGCAATCTTGTATTAAAGATAAGATCGAGTGGGGATGCTAACATCTAGTTCTGTGGAAAAATTCCAATCTTCTTGAACTGCTCTGCCGCACCAGGTATTGTTTAGATGCTGTCCTCGTGTGTTTGACGAAGAAAGGTTGATGGAGCAAGGAAATAGTATACCTGTTCATCCTTATTTTTGATGATCGGGTTATTCCTGGTGCTGAAAATCGCAGTACTCGCTAGATTCACTCAAACGCAAATATCACGACAAATATGGCAAGCATAGTGGTTGAGGTGTACAAATTCAGAATGTGACAAAAATGCTTAATTATGTTTTTATATAAATGACCTTCTCATTTTTCGTTTAAACATTTTCTAACGCATTATAAAGCTAAGAACATTATGGAGAATGCAATTGACTTACTGTAGTTAATACTAATTTGCACGTAGCGGTGTTAGTATGTTCTTAATAATGTTGTATTAATACAAACTTTATTAAGGTGTTCGGATTACATGAAAGTTATTCGTAAACGTGTAAAATGCAAAAGGACAGGGAACCTGACGATGAGGACGGTAACGTTTGTAAAATATTGGACGATATAACAAAATAAAATTATATCAGGAATGATTCAATACTATAGGAAGTCGTTAAGGAAAACGAAGATGCTGATAATTGGCGTTTTTCTCAAACGTTTATTTTCACTGATAACTACTCCTAAAAATCAATTACCGTAATTGAAAACGATAAAAAAAAACTGCCAATGATGACGATCACAGGAGAATGGCATCAAAGAATTATCAGACGAACATCTTGTTGATCTTTTAGATGGAGATTTACTCATAGTATTGCTGATATGGACGATGATGATCGTCACATTTCAGATCGAAGTTACAAG
>NC_090731.1:138736944-138789444 GCF_036898095.1 Palaemon carinicauda
CGTCCAGAGCAGGATGGTACTTTGTTATTTCTTGAAATTTAGGTTTTCCACATTCTTCTTGTGTGATCATTCGACTAACTATTATTTCAGTAACATTAGTGGCTTCAAACGTGTGGGATACATGCGTTAGTTACATCAGTAAAAGAGCCGATGTTCATCTTCATTGTGAAACACTTGTACACAGTGTATACTGTTTCCACGAGTTGGTTAAGTTTCCAATCGTTAAAATTTATTAGCTTATGCAGTCTTAAGCACTCCATTTTATACTTCAAGATCAACCATTCTGGGGATTAAATATGGCTCACTGATCTTTGCCTGATAAATTTACCCTTGTGACCTTCAAGATTTCAAACTCACCATCTGCCAGTGTCTTATTACGATAATAGGATAAAACTGGCAAATAACCTGGGATTATAATTTCGAGAAAAAAACAAAAATGTTGTTGGTTCTAATTATCATTATCGGAACAGAATCCTTACCTTATGAAATATGTGTTCGGCAAGAATAACAGGAGAGAGAGAGAGAGAGAGAGAGAGAGAGAGAGAGAGAGAGAGAGAGAGAGAGAGAGAGAGAGAGAGAGAGAGACTGGATTTAACTTCTGGTTAATCGTAGCCACCTGTGGTTAATACTGTGAGATTAGTAAAAAAGGAACGATATCTGTCATAAAGCGGCTACGCCCAGGCCGCTATACAGTGGGTCAGAAATCGTCTCAGCGGCCACGACAGATTGGTTTTACCAAGGTCTATAGACCTTGGGTTTTACTATAGGAGGTAAACTGTAGAATCTAGAGTTGATCGTTTCTCAAAGCTTCCTGAAACTCAGCTTGAACCCGTCCACCACCATTATCTTGATATCTCTTCCTGAACGATATTATGGGAATTTAATTACAACCCGTAAGAAGATTAACATTATGCTGCCAAAAAAAAAAAAAAACTTGTTCAGACCTCATTAGCGGAGGCCATAAGTCTCTGCCCCTCTGCTTGTCCACCTGTCCACAGTTGACCGTAATATAAATTTAGCAAGGTGGGCAGTTATAGCTCGTTAGAAGACTAATATATTGGAACGCCACAATTTGTCCTCTTATTACCATTCTTCTCTAACGTTCTCCTTGACATCAAAGGGTAGTTGCTTGAGGCCTTATATTTGATCAGACGATAAGTTATTCACTTTGTGATTGGCCCAAAACACAGCACATCTATACAGATTATGCCTACAGGTTTCCGTAAAATTTCTTGCAAATCTTACATTTTGGGCTAATATTTTTTACCTGCATACTATATTATTTTACATTTTGTTTTCTAGTCACTGCTTGATTCTGATAAGTAAATACTGAACTAATCTATAATAGTTATTGGTATTGGTAATAATAATAGCAATAAAGATGAAACTATATAATCAGAACACGAGGTATAGTCGTTCATGTGCACAGTATGTATATAATGGATAAGAGCATATAATGGATACCATTGACTGGAGAGAGAGAGAGAGAGAGAGAGAGAGAGAGAGAGAGAGAGAGAGAGAGAGAGAGAGAGAGAGAGAGAGATAAATTACTACATTATATTAGAGATTTTTGAGTTGATGTGGGATTTGCCCTCTGAACTCGGTAAGCACTAACGTGCGTGCCCACAACACTATTGCGCCCCCCCCCCCCCCCCCCATTATATGTAGACTACACCAAAGTCTATAGAATGCAGTATTCTATACACCTTGGACTACTCCACCTCATTTACCTTTCTTGTCACGGCTACCAACACATTCCCCTACCACAAATTCTTCTCGCTCGGGAAACTGGACCTGATGGAACTGTCCGGAACTGTACGTCCTGGCATAACGAAATGAAGAAAATATAAAATCATCCTTTTTTAAGAACTTTGCTCTTATTCAAAACGTAATTGTGACATTGTATTGTCGTCGGGTAATCATTATTGTTCCACAATATTTAAAGATTGTTAGAAAATAAACCAAAATCTTTCTCCTTGAAATTCAGCAAATTAACCCGAAATATCAAACTAAAAAATCTTTGTTTAGATATAAATGCTTTATTTCTATACATCTGTTTGAATTTATAAAAGAATATTTTGAAGCTCATTACTGATACTACAGTACTACCATACGGTAACATTCAGTGATCACGCTGGATGTGTCCTCATTCATATAAACATAATACAGTGCTCAACAAAAATGCAAGTTAACGTTTATGAAAGCTGAATTTTGTTCTCTTCTCAGAAAGATAAATTCTACAGGATTTTCAAACATTTTGATTAGGCAGGAAGAGGATAAAAAGTAATAATAAGAATACTGGTAAGTTAAGTTAAAATCTAAATAGCAATTATTTTCATACTTTATAAACAAATGATTGGATCTGGTTAATTGGCGGCCGTTTGAGAATAGCGCTAAAAATCTAACACGTTATTTGTAATAAACGGCAAATAAATTAAGAAAATAAGTTACATAATTAGGAAGTGGAAAGGTTTCCTTATTGAAAAAGAAAATGAGATGCTGAGGAAATTAGCATACTAAAAGGGAAAACTTCAATAAATTACCTTTTAACAGGATGAAGGTGAGGCAAACAAAATCTAATTTTCATTGAAATAATAAACGAAAACTTCGTAATGAAGGTGTTATGATTACATGTAGTGAAGACATGGCAGTTTATTCAAAAAGCTAATTGGAGAACTTAATGTTATCAGAAGCAGTTGTAAGTTTTGTGGGTGAACGAAAACTTTCGATTGCATTCCTCAGTATTAAATACAAACAAAATTAACTAATGCCAAAGAATCCAACACTTAGAATAGTCTTAGATACTGAAAGTGTCATGGAAGGTAATTACTGTATAAAATATTGACACTCGAGATAATGATAGTCTCCCATATAAGAGCTCCACTAGATTAAATGGCATAAAATTGGAAAAATTCAATTTTTATATAAAGATTAATTATCTTATTTACAAAACTTTGTGATAACAAAAACGGAAAAGAAACCAATTATCTAACTGATACCTACGGCACAAAGTTCAATGTTGTCAAAGAAAAGACCACCAATATCAAGCTATATGTCGATCATAAAATTCTTGCAAAATTATATGAATATGCTTAAGTGACAAGGTAAAATACCTAAGGAATTTTCCATACCAACAAAAAGTATATAGTAATCGAGGGTACCAATCTTGTCAGATTAGGACTTGAATGAAACTTCATATCTATCAGGTTGAAACCATTTTGTTAGAGAAGTTATTTTTTTTTTTAATTTAGGCCTATTCCTTCACTGAAGTTCAAAAGATGTTCTCACAGGGATATTATAATATACCATGGTCCTTGCTGCAGTAGCCTCGTTCCTGTATTTTTGTGAAGCTTTGGTAGGTACTGCTGAAAGTAGCTTGACTCCTACCAGCCAAAAAAGTTCGAAATCAACCTTTACCATATTAACTGTGAGAAACAAGAAAATCTTCTAGGGTGCCTGCTATGTATATTCTGGCGTTGCAGGACTTTAGCCATGTTCTTAAATACTAAATTAACTAAGCCGAACTGTTGAAAATACTGAAAGATGCTTATCCACCTTGATAGAATATTTGGACTGATAAATTATCTAAGTCTAACTGCTAAAAATACTGAAAGGTGCTTATCCATTATGATAGAAATTTTGGTCTGGTAAATTATCTAAGTCGAACTGCTAAAAATACTAAAAGGTGCTTATCCACCACGACAGAATTTTTGGACTGATAAATTAACTAAGTCGAACTGCTAAAAATACTGAAAGGTGCTTATCCACCATGATGGAATTTTTGGACTGATAAATTAACTAAGTCGAACTGCTAAAAATACTGAAAGGTGCTTATCCACCATGATGGAATTTTTGGACTGATAAATTAACTAAGTCGAACTGCTAAAAATACTGAAAGGTGCTTATCCACCACGACAGAATTTTTGGACTGATAAATTAACTAAGTCAAACTGCTAAAAATACTGAAAGGTGCTTACCCACCATAATAGAATTTTTGGACTGGTAAATTAAGTAAGTCGAACTGCTAAAAATACTGAAAAGTGCTTATCCACCATGATGGAATTTTTGGACCGGGTTGTAAGCATAGTCCATCACTAATAGAAAGTGTTGCCTGAAGATAAATTCAGACGATCAACATATCTGTTTATGTGTAGGTCTCTCAAGAAGGCCAAGCTTTGCAGCCAACTTGACACACTTGAGATGTGTAAGAAGAGATGCATAAGTTATGCCATTAGATGCAGAATTAAAGATATGTCTGTGGTTTTGATAACCTTTTAACCTATTCTATAAATTGTAAACCCATTGTTTGTTGACAATAATGACCAATCATATAAGCTTTTTATTGTATTTTATAAGGGTATCAGTCTTTCCACATTCAAATCTTGCACGACGCTATATCATTTAAATACTGGAATTAAATTTTGTACTTGAAAAAAAAAATAACGTGTACAAGTATAATTGTAATATTAGAAATACATGATCATGATTTCTTGAAAGGTCAGGATACACCAAATGCAGCAAATTCAGAAACATAAAAATTAACATTAGATTAAGAATATAATTGTCAGTAATCGACAAACATATAATTGGATAAACTTCAATGAGAAATAAAATGCAACATTGAAATAACCATGAACTGATAATGTTAATATTGACAGAAAGCTACTAAGCATACAATATTTTCCAAAAAAGCAGCACCAAAACTCTCTAACGGTCTAACCCAAACTCTCCTTCAGTGAACAAAGGATTTGCAAAATATGGAATCATATAGAGGTATTGTCATTTTGCAAATTACTTATGAGAGTCCCAATAACCAGAGGAAAACATAAATTTTTACTTTAGCGTATTTGAATTTCATTTACTCATACACTTAAAGTTTAGCCATATGGAGTTAAACTGTTGGCGAAATTACAGGTCAAAGGTGTATCATTTAAAAGTTCTGATGTATATTTTGCATGGGAAATATCGAACTAAGCTTAGCAGTACTTCAGCAGCTTAGCATAGCTTCATCAAATATATCTATTTCATACTAAAATTAATTTACAAAGGACAAATGTATAAGTTATTTTTGTTATAAATAATAAAGAAAAGAATATGTTTTTGTTACTTATTTCTTTCTGAGCTGAGGAGCAGAGAAAGAAAGCTGGCATTTGGCGTTTGTATTCCGCACTCTCTAGGCTGACGTAGAGAAGATAATCCTTCTAGAATATGTTGCTAAAAGCCTTCACCCCCCCCCCCCCAACCCTCGTTCCATTTTATGCCTTTCTTCCCTTTCACACTTCCCGTTCCCTTCCCATACCAGAAACCTGCCAATACCCCCCCCCCCCACTACATAATCCACCTCCTGCTCTTCCCTTTCACTTCCCCAATATCCAGTTCCAACTGGAGACAAGGACCAGACCGTCTGTGGAGACGATTCATTGTTCTCTGGAAATACTCTCTGGCACCGTATCTTACTCCTTAATCAATTTCCAGATTGTTTTCCAAATTGCAATCCCACTTCTTGATTCTATCCAAGTCGATGACATCTGTTTTCTTTTTTACATTTGCTTGTTTGTCTTTTGCCCTTAGCTAATAAAATAACATGAGGAGATTGATTGATTGATTATGAGTTATCTGGCATCCTGAAAACATGAGAAGAAAGCTACATTCATATCATTAATGTATAATAAGGGAAAGGCTGGATCACTCACCAAAATGTAGTTTATCGATGCTATTAAGAGAGAGAGAGAGAGAGAGAGAGAGAGAGAGAGAGAGAGAGAGAGAGAGAGAGAGAGAGAGAGAGGGGGGGGGGGGGAGGAGGAGGTTCAGAAAAAAATTAATATAAATAGGATTTCCTGACGATGTAAATTTTCCTATCAGAATGAGGTTTCAGTTGAATAATTGGATTTAAACTGCTCGATGCACTTCTCTTGAACGCAAGTTGTCAATAACCTTTCTTCTCTTCCTTTCCATATTTTTTTTTTTTAGTATTTCATCTAATAGTTTAATTGGCGTCCCATGTTTTCACAAGGAAGATTGAGCAATAAATTGCAAATAACCTAATAATGCAGACAAAGTTTAACTATAACATCACTGACGACCCTTATGAACCCATTACGCCAAGTTGTTCTATATAAGCTAATTTGGGGATCATCTTTTCAACTATGATCTTGAATGGAATATAAGCAAGCACCTCCACTATATTTTCTTGACCAAAACTGTTTTATTAACTGCTAACTATCCTGAATTCTTACCCGTTATTGTTTCTTTTATTTTGAACTTTAATAAAATTTCCGTCAGGTATAATGCTTTTAGAAAAAAAATGATTCGTAAAAAGGAAAAAGAAATATTGTACGAAAAAAAAAATAAGTAGATTTTTTGTCATGGACTTCTTAGCGCATTTTTGCGTCGTTCTCTGTTTTATTTTTGTACCAAAGTCCCTTCCAGTATTCAAAGAATTCAAAGGTGTTTGAGCATAAAAATAGATATGTCATTATCTGACCAAAAGCAACCATATGAAGATACGGATTTTTTTTTTTTTTCCAGAAAATCATATTCCGGACATTATTTGAACAAATTAGAAGACTGGAAAAACATGCAACTTACTTTAATTATAAAGTTAAACTATCAGATAGTTATTCTAAATTATAGAAAAAAAAAATAGCATTATTTAATGGACACTCAAGTATCCTACCCTGCTTAAACCAAATAATAAGTTTCAATGATATTCCTATTGAAATGCCGTGTTAATTATAATATATGTAAACTTTCATCGTAAGTGTTTTTCTGACCTTAGATGGCAAATGCAAAAAATTACAGCTGAGGAAAATTTAAAACGTTAATGTAATATTACCCAGTATTTTCAATTTGAATTATAACGTTACTTAAATTTGGGAGCATTAACATTAATACAAAAATAAAAATCAGTTTTACTCTACGGAGAATAGAAGGCATCAGTTACCAGTGCATCATATTTTGTTTTCTACAGATTTTCTTGTTGTCGTTCTGAAAAATAGCATAAAAAATGAATACCATAGACTAAATAATCAAAAGTATTGCTAGACGGTTTCTATCATACTCTAAACATATGAAAGATTTCCAAACAGACCATCTTTCCCAACACGTTTAGTCTTTGGACGGTTTTGTTTTGTCAAAAGATTATTTTCTTTCATTTTGTTAAATTTACTTAAAGCAAATTTACGTACTATGCAATGTATACTTTGGCTCCTAACTATTTATCTCCATCCATTTCTCCTGTGACCCCTTTATCTTTAAGAGATGGCTTGAAACACCCCCACCCCACCCCCTTGGAGATAAGATTACTATTGTATTACCATAAGTTTGACCAGAATATTACCATCCTGGCTTTCTTGGCACGTTAAAAAGTTTAGAGGTACAAGCACGTGGTGGGTACAAATGTCTTTCTCACGAAAAGTTTTAGACAGTTTCTTTCTCAATGGAGTGGTCTTTAAGTCTTGAAGAGCGAACAGAGGAAAAAAAAAAAGTGTTCGAATCACAAAAAGAATTGTGTTATAACTTCCAAAGCAAGAAAAATATGTAAAAACAATTGCAAACGGAATATAAAGTCTTTTTCATGTCATATTCTTATCTATTTTTTCCAGGGATGCATGAATCATGATAATAACAACTAGCTGAAGTCCTAAAAATCAAAAGAAAATATTGCCAGCATCTGTATCCTTGTATATCCGTATATATTTATTCGTAACAAGTTGCTGTCTTTGTTTTTTCTTCCTCCTACGCGTTTTCAAGATATCTGAGCATAAATAATTAATGGAGAAACAGGTTGTTAATGAATATCTAATGCAAACCGTTAAGGCGAAATGAATAATTAATTTTGTATTTATTCAAGTAAGATGAATGCTTTACTTTATATTTTTCATTTGCTACGTGACCAAATAATAGTAAATAATTAATATAATAAATAGCGAAGAAGTTATGTTTAAATATTCCACAGAAATCCATAAAAGCCATATAGCGTACTCACATGATATGCAAGTAGCCAAAATAAATAAAGGAACAATTAATAATAATAATAATAATAATAATAATAATAATAATAATAATAATAATAATAATAATAATAATAATCGTCGAGATCATAATCATCAGCATCCTCATTATTATTATTATTATTATTATTATTATTATTATTATTATTATTATTATTATTATTAATATAGATTATGTACTTTAACAAAATTCATAATGCTTCCAGAAATATTATTTCACAGTAGAGAAATAACCGGGCGGCTAGACTGATAAAAGGCATTAAACTAAGGGAGAGAATAACTCCTGCATTGATGGATCTACATTGGTTACCTGTTAAGGCTAGAATTGAATTTAAAATTTGCTTGTTGACTGACAAAGCACTTACAATGAAAAGCCTAAATATCTTCGTGATTGCTTGGTCCCCTACCCTGAAGCTACCAGCGCCGCTGTAAGAGTTAGATATGCTGATGACCCACATAGACTATTCGAAATTAGTGTGAATCATGCAATAGGAGGAAGAACGTTCAGTTATGCTGCACCGAGACTCTTTAACGACCTTCCACTCGATGTCAAGAATAGCAATAATGTGGCAGCTTTCAAGAAAAACCTGAAGACTTATCTTTTTAGAAAGTGTTATAAAAGTGATCTGAAAACTATTAAGCCTGAATACAAATGCTAGCGAAATAACTGATAACGATACAGAGCAAAATATTCATTGGAAAGAAATTATTTTTTTTTCACACACCAAGGCCCGCCTGAACAGACCTTTAGTGTTTGGTGGAGGGCGAGAAATAAACCCCTAAAAGTAAGTAAGTAGAGATAATACTGAAAAAATGATGAACAAACTCATAGAAAATACATAGGCTGGTTGTGATTTCTAAAGCACCATTAATATTTGCATAAAACGCACGAAACAAATCTTATATAAAATATAAAAAGAACAAATAATAAGGCTGAAAGTTACCTCGTTTTAAATGGAATGGCAAAATATGCACTTCAAGTTCTAAATAGTCCGTCATTCCAGAACTATTATTTGTATTGGAAAATTCGAGCATGCATTCGTGCGCGTGTGTGCATATATGTATGTACCTGCTCTGATAACCAACTTTATTTTAGAGCTTCCCTGTATTTATTTTTCGTTTAAAGAATCTTATTAAAGGCATTGTGGTCTACATAATTTTTATCCCTTAAAAACTCTTATCAGTCTTTTTTTTTTCTGAGGATACTTTCAGACGCATTTTGAAAAGTGTGCAACAAAAAACTGTATCTCCATATTATTGTAATTAAGGTAAAAGTATTGCTATTAACCAATAAAATTGAAAAAAGTAGTGATATAGAGTCTATCTTATTGCAATTTAATGGAAATTGGATACTTCAGTGACCATTATCACTCGTCTTTCTCTCCTGAGAAAATAGACGTTGGTGTTGATAGCCTGTCTACATATTTCATATTCCTGATCTGCAGTAGATGTTGATCCCTAGCACCGTCGATCACTTAGCTCTTTATGCATGTTGCATAAAATTTGTAATAATTCCGACGACCCTTTGCATTCTACCCGGCCTGTGGCATTCTATACGTAATACTATAGGCATGTAGTTAATTTACCTGCCATGCCTTTTCCATCACAATATTTTAGAAGTTTTATCCCAGCTGTGACTACATTGTGGGTCTTCCTAATTGGGCAGTTGAATCAGTGGAACTTCATATGCTAGAACTTGCAGCGAATATTTTTTATGTTGAACAAGCTGATATAAGTCTCTCCGAATATTTTATAAATGACATGTCAATATTAACGCTGTTACTGATCTTAATATATATTAATTATTCATTACTTCTCATGTAGTTTATCTATTTTCTTATTTCCTTTCCTAACTGGACTATTTTCCCCTGTTGGAGCCCTTGGTCTTGTAGCATCCTGATTTTCCAAATAGGGTTTTAGCTCAGCTATTAAATAATAATAATAATAATAATAATAATAATAATAATAATAATAATAATAATAATAATAATAATAATAACTGTCATTATTAATTCACACTAGAGCCTTTGACGCCTGTCTCCACAATCCCCACTTTTCTGTCTCTTATTATTTTGTCCAGTCCAATCTCTGGGCAAATCAAATAACCTTGCTCCATCTCCAGATTCCCTTCACCCCCTCTATTCCCAGTTCAACAGAAACATAAAAGAAAAAAAAAGAAAAATCTACCTTGAAGGGAGACGTTGTTCATTGGAACTACTTGCTAAATCCAAAGACCTACAGAACCAACTTACTTCTATGATACTACACACTGAACCTTTCTTTTGCGCATTTCCAGTCGTGGGCACCACATGAAAGATTCATTGAACATTGCACTATGATGATATTAAATAGTGTCATGAATACACCATTCCATAATGGTAACTATTATCCCTTTAACGACTCCAAAAGAAACTCGTCTCAGCAGCTATTATCGACTAATAAGGGAAGCGGCTACCTGCCATTCACCAGAGATACGTCATGCGTGGACTGGGTCGATTTTTGGGCCAATGGTGAACAGACCTACTTTTTCTGGAGGTCTTGCTAAATCCTAAACTTCTTCGGAAAATAATATCTATAACGTCTTTCTTATTCTCTCTCAACTCTTTATTTACCATGTCAAATTTAATAACTGGCTTTTATTTACCTGGGAGATGATGCATGAAAAACAATATAAAAAAGACGTTCCATTTAAATATATATGAAAAAAAAGTCATCTACTCAAAGCGGATATACAACTAACAACCACAAAAGGGCCATATTAACCGAGATACTCTTATGTCTAAGATACTTAATATAGTTGCTTTGCTATTGAGAGAGAGAGAGAGAAAGAGAGAGAGAGAGAGAGAGAGAGAGAGAGAGAGAGAGAGAGAGAGAGAGAGAGAGAGAGAGAGAGAGAGAGAGAGAGATCTTTCAATAAGTAGAATATAACATCTCACAGTAATTCATATCATCCAAATTCATTATTTGAAAAAGAGTTTGTTGTATCTCCTGGAATGTCATCTGTGTCTATCTTATAAACACAATACCCTCTGGTTTGACTAATACATGGACGGATTGTATCTACATAATATAAACGATTAATCTCGTGAAACAAGTCAATACTAACAACCAATGATAATCTAATGGTGGAGGAATGGAGGCAAGCAACATAATGAATTTGGATTTATCAGAAAACACAATAAATTGTGATGAGAAAGACACTGAAATACGATTTCAGATTTCTAAACGGATTAACCACTGCCGGTAAATGACGCTGAAGAATAATTTTCTTTTTAATTTTTAGGACTATCTAGGTCATTATCTTGTGTAAGCTAGAGTTCTCGTGTAGGGTAAATAGAGGTAACTTTATCTACTCTGCATTTTCTTTCAGACGATAAAGGTTTTAAGCTTAAATGTTAACATCATTTACTCAAAAGATGTCTCCTTTGAATGCATGTACCTATTTTTCCAATGTATCAAATATTCCCAATCGTACACTGAAACCTCATTTCGTAATAATAATAAATTGATCAAAAACTAAAAAAAAAAAGTTCTTTTGTCTTTTAATCTAATTTGAATTTCACTTGGTAATGAAGATTGGTAATCATAAGTGCCTCGTTAACACCACTTCAAATTTTGAGAAAAATTATTAATGTTAGATAAAGGGTTGGGCAAGGGCAAATTACCAGACATTTTTTTTTAAGTATTACATAAAGTTCTTATATATAATGATAAAATTATTGCATTTCATTTCGTAATGCTTTTACCTGACGGCATCGCAGTCAGTGTTTAGTTACATTCACCCATGAAAATATCATTCTCTTTCTTAAGAATATTGCAAGTAACTCCAATTAAACTATAAATACTATTCAGCTGACAGCTATATGCGCTAGATATTCTATGCACAAAATAATGATTCCTCTTCATATATCACGAAGCGATACAAACGCACGAACTTAACAAAAAGAGAAAAACCTATATTTAGAATATTACCTGCACAACTCGAGAGAGAGAGAGAGAGAGAGAGAGAGAGAGAGAGAGAGAGAGAGAGAGAGAGAGAGAGAGAGAGCGAGAGCGAGCTGAGAAATTTTCCAAGAAAAGTTGACGTGTAGTAATTTTGACTAGGCCAATAAACAATTTCTCAAAAAAACTCGAACCCAATTTTTTCCAAGATTTTTTCCTAGCATTTTCTTGTAGATTTCTCTAGAGACCTCAACATGGCCTCACACAATATCGAACCGGGTATTATGTTTCCGAAAATTGATATCGTATTCTGAGAAATATATTTCTTTTACAGGTGTTTTTCCAATGGAACTGAAAGTCAGAGAAAAAATATCAAATTTCACACCATACCCGACTTTTGCGAATAGAAAATCTTCATTTTGTTGAGGATGTCTTTAATGTTGTTTATCAGAATTATGCTATTCTATCATCCATATAGTAGTACAGTAGCGTCGTCATCTCTACCTACGCCTATTGACGTAACGGCCTCGGTTAGATTTCGCCAGTCGTCTCTATCTGGAGCTTTTAAATCAATACTTCTCCATACATCATCTCGTGCTTCACGCTCCATAGTCCTCAGCCATGTAAGCCTAGTCTTCCAACTCTTTTGGTGCCTTGCGGAACCCAGTTAAACGTTTGGTGAACTAATCTTTCTCTGGGAGTGCGAAGAGCATTCCCAAACCATCATCAACTACCGCTACTGTATAGAAAAGACTAATTCATCGACAAAGAAACACAGATCCATTTAGCTCTGGGGAGGGCACTTGGTTTGAAACGGATTCCCCAATTGATGCCATAGCTCCACACATCACTGACCTGCTCTCCAATAAAACACCAAGAGACGAAGGAAAAGATCAGGGGAGAATGTATACATTGAATATGGGCTTTAATTACGTCAACAATCAACCACAGAAATATGGCCAGTGCCATAAACATGGGAAAATACTAGTGGAATATTGGAGTGGAAGAAGTCCGAGCTATGTAAAATACCTTAGACAGAAAAATAGAACAATAATATACGTGTACATGTACCAAGCATTTTACCCATACCCAACAGCAAAAATTGAAGGGCTGTATATACCATGCAAAGAGGGACTAACGTCAACATCGAAAGCAGAGAACTAGGACAGTACCTGAAGACCAATCAAGACGAATGGCTAGACTGGTTGGGAAGGAAACTTGGTTACGAAGGATGAAGACCTAACGGCAAAGAACGACAAAGAACGATAGAAGAATAGCACAGAAAACCCATGTAAAGACAATTTACGAGACAAACCTAAGAATTGGCCAGCACTGAAACATAAGAGTGGCCGTAGATTGGGAAAACCTCTCAAAATAAAAAAAAATGGTACCACAAGATATATTCAAAGACCAATAAACGGAACCAACATCTTGTCTCAGTGTAAGAAATACATGGTAAAAGAAGTGATCATGAACCACAATCCCAGAGAATTTCCAGAAATAGCACAGAACCAGTATAAAAAGAGACAGTACAGAGGCAAAAGCCGTCAAGTTGCGTCTGTGAACAATTATCAAATACCATGCAGCAAAATCTGGTACGAACACAATCTTCAGAGTATAGTAGAAAAGGAGCAAGGTAAATCACTCTGGGAATATGGTATAAGGGCAGACAGGAGGAAAAGATCCATTGATCAAGCATTTATGTGGTCAACAAAACAAAAATTTAAGTATCTTATGTCGCATTTTTTTTAGAACTCATGAGTAGAAGAGAAGAATAGAGAAAATATGGGAAAGTACCAAGGTCCAAGAATTGAATTCAGAAGGCAATGAGATATGTAAGTATTTCTAAGAATCAGTTACTTCAAACATCCATAATAATATTCATTACTATATATTCCTGGTTTCCGATCACCCTTAGTCTTGTTCACATTTATTTTAGACTTTCTCCCTTATCGTTTCTCCTCACTATCACAAATCAGCATAGTGTTATCTGCAAACATTAAACAGTCACTATTCAATTCACATTTACAACTCATTTTCATAACCATAGGATTAGATGATTGCCAACTATAGAGATATGTCATACCTTTTACTTAGACCCCCTTTTCCATTGAACCAGTCCATCTCTTGCATAAATATTCCAACTCACGTTTCATTTCAATCATAAAAACACTTGATCATTGTCTAAAATCCCACACCACCTTCACATTGCCCCTATCGAGTTTATCATACACTTTTTCTGGCTCAAAGTAAGCCACGTGTAGGTTTTTCCTTTTACTTTCATAACGACCGTTTGATCCACGAACTCTTTTCCTCGCCTACACAGTGTTTACATTCCATGTCAGTCCTTCTGTCACCCGTCTTTCTTTCTAAATCAAAATCCTACAAGATGTAAACATATACATTTGTGATACATTCAACTATCAAAATCTTCGAGCCTCTCTAAAACTTCTTCTATCAAAATAAGATAAAAAAGAAAAAAAAAAGAAAATAAGTCACACAACTATCATATATATCTTATAAAAAATATCCACATTAAAACGAATTCCCCATTTCTTCAGGGTAGCAAAAATAAATAACAGTGTAATAACTGTTCCCCGTTTTGATTGGGATTTTGGAGTTGCGCATAAATCAAGAAAGAAATACAAGCCATAAAAGTTTGAAAACACCATAAATAAACATCGGCAGCAGCAGTTCCTCCAGCGATAACGCCATCCACGAAAACATACGCTCAGCCTCTATTCAGAACTTGTTGCAGACTCTTTCATTTTCCTTCTATATTCTCGCAATAAAATCAACAAGAAATGGACTCGAACGTTTCTTAACAAACAGCACAAAGGGGTTGAATTATTTACTGGCGATTTATTCGGTTAAGTCAACATCCTCGTCATTTATTTTCTATTTGACCTAAGAGAAGGGAACAAACATGTTTGTAAACACCAAACCCCCCTTTCTTTCTAATAATAAAAATCTCTATCCAAAGCAAATATCATATCAGAAACAGGAAGAAAGCAGACAGCGTTCTTGGAAAAAACCTGCTAATTTAATTCCGAATATAAAAATTTAATACTTACTTTTCACGTATATCAATAGTATCCAATATATAATAGAAAGTCAATAGAATGAGCAAATACGATGCATGATGTATATCTTTTTTTCTGAACAATGCGGATTTGTTCTATTACAGTCCTATCATAGGGGCACAAAGGGATTTCTACATATTCTTAAAAAAACCTTGATTCTCAAAAAGAGTCAATTTATATTTCTGCAAATAATATGACGTTATCATCACATAAAATATAATAAGGGTTTGACATTATCATTATATATACATACTTTTCATAATGTGAAATAATTAATATCGAACGAGCCAAAGATATTAAAAACCTGTTCAAGAAAATTGCATATAAAGGACTCTACGGGAATAAACGAAGAACGAAATTAGAGTGAAATGTTTTAAAGGTAAAACGAAAAACTAATGGTATAGATAGAACAAATTTATTAATGACAGGGTGTACATCATGAATATAACAAATGAGAATTAATGTCTATTTTGTGATGATGTAGAAAATAACACCAATTTCATTTATTTTTGTCCATCACTTAAGCAAATATTATCCTGATTCAAGTCACTTTTGAAAAAATCTTGTACGATCAAAACAAACAGTTTACTACAGATTCTGAAATTAGACTTTGAAACTGGGTCATATAAAGTTTGAAAATACTGCATTGGATCCCATATCGGATTTTTCAGCAGGAGTGTGGTATGGACGATCTATGGGACTGATGACAAATGACCCAAATTTGGATATATTCATAAAAAATCGAATGTCAAAAAAAAAAAAAAAAAAAAAATTAATAAGTCTTAGTTTAAAAAAGAAATTGAATAAGGTATTTGTAAAAGATTACATTTTTAATATAATATTAATGTATATGTTTTGATAGATATAAACTAATAAAATCATATAGAAAAAAATATAAAACCTATTTTTTTCAGAATATTTAACGTTTGTATTTATAACTTATGTACTCTTTTGCAGTAAATTTTATATTGAAATGTAAATCATATGAACTTATTGTATACTGTATATTTTTTCTATATAAAAAAAACAAATAACCCCAATCGATTAAGCTTTTGTCTGAAGGAATTCGGCCCTGACGTTCTAATAAAAAAAAAAAAAAAAGCTACATCAGATCCCAGGAAACTATATGCTATAAACTATATATTTTTACATATATTGATTTTGATCTATATTTTTGTAAAACACTGTAAGTTTACATCTGTATTTTGGTAATAGAATAATTGCAAAATAATGTAAATTAATAAAATGTAACTGTATTTTCATAATAATAGATATAAAAATATAGGAAAATTAAGAATTTACGCAGAAAATACGATCCTTCATTCGTCAAGCATTAACTACAATTCTATGGTATGACAGAACCTTTGACAAATTGGCTCCCTTTGAAGTTAGTCCGGTGAAAAGCTTTACTGACAAAATTCGGATCCTGACGACTGTGAACTTGTAACACTGCAATAATGGCTTATATTAAAACAAAACTGCAAACTGAGGTTTTTATTGCTTGTCACTTTTAAGTTCAGTGCGTATTTGTTTATTTGCCTTTTTATTTATTTATTCGTTATTTAATTAATCTAGTAATTTTCATGTGCTCTTTTACCTATTTATAGATTCACCTAAATTCTCTCTGCCGTTTTTTAGTTAATAGTCTTTATAACCAACCACTAAATTATTATCAGATTTACGCTTCTGTATTATCATTAAAATAATTGTCACTTTTGTTATTATTATTATTATCATTAAAAATTTGTACTCACGAATGCATGGATCAAAACTAGAAAGCCATCAGCATGCAAAGTAAACTTCCAATGATTACAATGTCGAAATGAATGTAATAAAGGAAATAAGGATTATATATATATATATATATATATATATATATATATATATATATATATATATATATCAATATATATATATATATATATATATATATATATATATATATATATTTATATATTTATATATATATATATACATATATATACTGCATATATATACATACATATATGTGTATATGTATATTTATATATAGTATATATACATACATACATACATACATACACACACACACACACATATATATATATATATATATATATATATATATATATATATATATATATATATATATATATATATACTGTATATATATCTATAGACTCAATCTCTGCCATTCAGTTTATTAACAATCGAAAAAGATAAAATGACACAGAAGCATAAAACATAGAAAAAAAACGAATATAATAGTATTATCTACGGGTCATTATAAAAAAAAAATCTGGTAATGAACACGGACATCTAAGCACTAATTATCTACTTAACAAAAAGATATTACCGGAAGTAGATGATTACTGAAGGCTACATATTAAATTCTTATGAGCGACTGAAATATTCTGAACTAAATGTGGAAGTTGTGTTAATCCTTTTTTTATTCGAAGAATAACAACCCAAAGATTCTTTAGAAGACAATGTAGAACAACATTACACACACAACATGTTTATGCAATGTATAATTTATAAATGAACTCAGGTGTAGCGCTCCTTTAAATGGTGTTTTTTTTATGTTAAATGTTTTACGCATATGTGCAAACTACATAAAAAAAGTACATGTTGTCGCACATTGCGACACAGCAATTTCAAACCGGAATATGGTTCTTATATGATTAATATCTATATTAATGCTTCATAAGACAGGGTATTGAGGGTGGCGGTGTAGAGGAGTGAGATTTAGAAAAATCAACGTGTGTGTATATATATATATATATATATATATATATATATATATATATATATATATATATATATATATATATATATATATATATATATATATATATATATATACACACACACATATATATATATATATATATATATATATATATATATATATATATATATATATATATATATGAACCTATCATTAAAAAAAAAAACCTCAGGAAATGGAAAGCCCTGGTAACGATGGAATAACAGGTGTGATGATATTAGACGAGAATTAAGTGACTCCCAAAATACTTACAAGATTATTTTGTAGAATGTGGCACGAAGAGGCAAAACCTGACAAATGGGAGCTAGGAGTGCTGGTGAAAATGAAAAAAAAAAAAAAAAAAGATCCGACATGTTGTAATAATTAGAGAGGCAACACACTTAAGTCAGTTGTCATGAAAATATATAACTTGCTTATTGTAAAGAGACTAGCGAGAAAGATTGATGAAAAGCTGAGATGAACAAGCAGGATTTAGAAAAGGTATAAGTTGTGCTCACCAAATTTTCATTATCAGACATGTTGCACATCAATGTGTAGAATATAGAAATTCACCTTTAATGGCATTTGTGGATTGTGAAAAGGAATTTGATAGTGTGCACCGGGCAATTTTGTTGAGAGTCCTGCGTTAATATGGTGTTTCCAGGACCCTCTTAAATATGGAAATTTGATAAAGTCTGTCCATGAGCATAGCAAGTGCAACGTTAATGCTAGTGGATCCCTATCAAATGAATTTCCAGTGAACAACGGAGTAATCCAAGGGAATTTGTTATCACCTATGTTGTTTATCCTCCTTGTGGATTTTGTAATGCAGAGAACTGTTAGGGATGATTGGAGAAGGATTGGACTGGATTGGTAATAGGAAATTAGCTGACATAGAGTATGCTGATGACGCTGTCCTTATTAGCAGAACACCAGAGGATTTGTACTTTTTGCTAAGCAGAATCCATGAAATATCACATAAGTCTGGGCTCGAGATGAATAGAAGAAAGGCAAATATGATGAGAACGGAATATGCAATGGAAGATGAAATATTGCAAAGAGAAAGGCTTTATAAGTTAGAATCATTTATATATTTAAGAACTATGATCTCTAATACAGGGTCTTTAAAATTGGAGTTTAATGAAATATTGAAAAAAAGCATATCAGACAATGGCTAGGCCAAGTACAATTTGGAAATCAAATCGCCTGAAATTATATGTAAACATTGGTTTAGTGAGATCGGTGTTACTGTATGGACATGAGTCATAGTATGACAGTGAAACCATATCCAACATATCTTGTAGATTTAAGAACAAAGTCCTCACAAGAATATTTGAGTTAAATGACAGAACAGAATTAAAAATGGAACTATAAGTGAGATTGATCGAGCGCCATATGTGGATGAGATCATGGTGTAGGGTAGATGGAGATGGTTTGGCCATGCTCTTCGCACTCCCCTAGAGAGATTAGTTCACTAAACGTTTAACAGGGCTCCAAAAGGCAGTAGAAGAGTTGAAAGACCCAGGCCTACAAGGCCGAGAACTATGAAGCGTGCGGTAGGAGATAATGAATGGAGAAGTATCGATTTAAAAGCTCAAGATAGAAAAGACTGGCGGAATCTAACTGAGGCTCTTTTCGTCAATAGGCGTGTACTAGGAGGAGATGGTGATGATAATGATGATGATGATACATATATATATATATATATATATATATATATATATATATATATATATATATATATGTGTGTGTGTGTGTGTGTATATATATATCAAGCAGCTTCCCCTAACACGTGGAGGCTCCAGCTAATGACAGAAAATGTACTGGAAACATTCACCCTTTTATAAAAGATCCACATTATGTTTTTCATATGTCAACAACTTGTCAAACTACTCTAACACTCACAAGGCTATTCAATTCAATCTTGTACAATCTCTTGCGTTTCCTGAATTACAAGACTACTCCTTTCCAAAACGTCTTTAAGAAAATATATTTAATCGTTTTGATGTTTTCCTATTCATTTACCTCCGACCACTTCTGAGTTATGAATTCTTTTCACAAACCTATTATTATCCTTCTTCACACGTGGCAAGGACGAGTTAGTCCTGAACATGACAAAACCACCTTAAATATTGATCTCTTTTTAACCTATTTTAATCTTTTATCACAACTATTAAGTATATCAACATTTTCTCAATATTCAAATATTTTTTATACAACTTACTGTATACTGCGCACACAGTCCATCACAACAGCTTCTACCTATTTTCTTCCATTGGCTTTCAACATCCAAACTTAAATTCGATAAAGGAGTCAGTTCAACAACCCTTTCATATAATCCCCCTTTGACTTTTGCAAACAACTGAAGTCACTTAAAAATAATTGACAAACATAATGATACTATTTGTCTAATGCATATCTGTGAATTATTACCTCTCTTCTCTTGTGATTGTTCATTACATTTAATCTAAGATACACACAAATCAACCACTTCTTCAATCCATATCAGCTTTTCGTAAACCCCTTCTTTTATTTCCCAAGTTTCTTACTACCTTCTGCAGTATCTAATCGTTGCCCTCAATCATCATAACGTCATCTGCAAAATCCACATATCCTCATCCCATTCACATATATTTTCTTATCCCACTACATCGCACATACATTATATAGGGTGTCCAAATATCTTATACACACTTTAACACCTGACAGATCGTTTGATTTCTTTTTCTTTCCAGTTTGAACCCATTGGAATTGATTATAGTAAGTAGATTAAGCTTTGCGCAACGGAAATTCATTCTAAAATGTTACTGGAAGTGTGAAAATACCGTTGAAGTGCAAAGACAGTTGTGGATAGTTTCAAGGAGATCCATCCATGCGACTTACAGTCACTCCCTCGAATCAGAGATAAGTTTGAATCCTGTGGAACTGTTCATGATATTCACGAGAACATTGATAAGCCTAAAACAGGAAAAAAGAGTAATGAAAAACCTATCAGCAAAGCGAGTCGTAAGGTAAATGTTTCAAAATCGTCTGTACAATACATCTTAAAACGTTTTAAATTGAAAAGTTACAATCTAAGATTAATTCAAGCTATCAATGATGAAGATCCAGGCACCAACACATACAGAAAGATTCTAATTATACGTTCGCATCAAGCAAAGAGCGGCATAATAATGGTGCAAGTCCTAGCGTGCATCTAGTTTGTATGTGTGTATATATATATATATATATATATATATATATATATATATATATATATATATATATATATATATGGATATATATATGTATGTATGTATATGGGTGTGTGTATAAGTATATAATTAACCATCATCCTCTTCCTAATTTAAGGATGTCTGAATTATGAAAATTTTAACCTCTTCTTTTTTAACTTTTTAATTTTTAGTTCTTTAGAATATAATCTCAACATGATTAATCGTAACATTTGTAGAAGCTGATGTATAAAAGGAATACATATATATATATATATATATATATATATATATATATATATATATATATATATATATATATATATATATATATATACATACACACATATATATATGTATATACATATATATATATATATATATATATATATATATATATATATATATATATATATATATATATATATATATATATATATATATATATATATATATATATATATATATATATATATATATATATATATATATTTATATAGACACATACATATTGATAATAATATTAACAAATTTTATTGTATAAAAATATATTTAATAAATTCAAATACCCATATCTGAAACATCTCGCATTTGAATATTTTTCACCCTACACTTCTCTTGAAATACACAATATCTTTTAATCACAGTCCTTGTTGGAAAAAAAAAAAAAAAAAAAAAAAAAAAACACTCAACTCAACTCTAGACTCGCGGTAAGGTACAATATCCCCTAAGTTGGTTTCTTTTCCATTGTAGATACGCTGATAACATCTTAGTTCAACAACCACGACAAATATAGCATTCGAATGCTCTCTCTCTCTCTCTCTCTCTCTCTCTCTCTCTCTCTCTCTCTCTCTCTCTCTCTCTCTCTCTCTCTCTCTCTCAAATGGCACTAAATATCAAAATGGTCTATTTTTTTGACAAGTATTATTTAGAATAATTAATAAAAAGATGACGTGGATGAATTTTCAAGCCATTTTATAAGGACGGTGTAATTGTAACAAAGACATGATTATCATCTTGTTCTATTTTGGTTGTGTTACTCTTGATTTTCTCAATGTTATCACTTTGCTCTCCTCTTTATTCCAATTTTATCTATGAACCAATTCCTTGACCTTTTCCCACTTCTGCACACCATCTTCTTCCTTTGCCCTTCACACCCACTATCCAGTTTCATTCAAAAAAAAAAAAAAAGAGAAAAAATATGTTGAAGAGACATATTGTGTTCTTAGATTACTCGATTAAGCATCAGGTTTTTTACGTATTTCGTTTCAGGTTCCTCTTTCTCACAGCCTCTCTACCCCTTCATCAATGTCTATTATTGCAACTCGTGTACTTTTTCTCTCTTACATGATGTTTTTATTTGGAAGATGAAAAACTAAACGACCTTAAAAACACGAACAGTCAGATGGTTACAATTTTACAAGTATATTATATACATAAAGTCACTCAAACCTAGACACACACACACACACACACACACACACACACACACATATATATATATATATATATATATATATATATATATATATATATATATATATATATATATATATATATATATATATATATATATATATATATATATATATATATATATATATATATATACATATACAGTATATATATAAGTATATGTATAAGTATATATATATATAATTACTCTCTTCAATGAGAGAGAGAGAGAGAGAGAGAGAGAGAGAGAGAGAGAGAGAGAGAGAGAGAGAGAGAGAGAGAGAGAGAGAGAGAAATAATAAACAAGATTCGCTCATCTCTCAGCTTCTTTATATCAAAATGCATAAGAATTAAACTTCCTTGCATTTTTCAGTTTATTCTTCCCAATTGAATATCTACTTTCGTGACTAGTATGTGGAAGGAATTTGTAATAAATTTCACTAGAATCGATTGATCTTGACGTGGCCAAAACTCAGTACCAACTACTAATTACATGTATTCGAAATCTTGTTGAAATTCCGAACATTTTACCATTTTTTTTCCAGAGAAAAAGAGCGAAATTAAAAAAAAAAATCAAACAATGAGAAAAAGTATTTAATAATATTTCACAATAAGTTTGTATTCAATTAATTATTTGAAAAAAAATAGGTAAAACATTTATATTTGGTGCTTATATAAATTTAAAGTTATTTGTTAAAAACTAACTCAATATTCTTAACATAAGCAATGTAAGCATATTACTATAACCCTAGCCTTAAAACGTTTATTAGAAATACACTTTTGCTGACTAACTAAAACATTTCTACTGTAAGTCCACTTCTACCATCATAGTATTTTCTTCAACAACAACCATTAATATTTCGCCCCCTGTCTAGCTCAAAACTTCATTTCCCCACCTGCATTTTTTTTTCTTAGATAAGCTTGGATTTCTGCTTGTCCCCGCCTTAGCGTAAATTTTCTTACCTTGCCCAGGGGTGGAACCCCTGGAAAATTCTCTCTAGATATGTCTAAACGTTGACCCGTAAACCTGACGTACATTGTTAAAAACATCTATTGTTAAACGTCGTACATTCATACCTTCCAACCCTTGAAACGCCGAGGGTACAGGCCTCTTTTATTATCAAGTGGGCTGCTGCGTTCTCAGACACCTGACCTTTGCCATTCCAGATTAGTAAAGACTTGTATGCTGTCTTTCAGTAAAGGGATTAAACACCTGCATTAATGATTTCTTCATTTTTAAACGGTTTTAAAACCTGAATTTCCACACCCTTCATCTCTCTTAATGTAGTTAAATCTGAAGACCACTCTCCTCTTGGCATTTCTACCCAATTGTGTTCACTCATTCTACAGAGGATGCCATTTTGTGCACTTTGGCCTATGGACACATCCATGGGAAGACCTCGCAACCCCATCCTACCGAAACTGGGACAGAAGAAACTGCCCTCAAAGATGACCGGGGGGGGGGGGGGGGCATTCTAACCTGAAGATAGACCTTACCTGTGGTTATGAAGCCAGAACCACCTTTTATCCTTAGAGGAGAAGAACAGTTTGCATTCTGAAAAGGTAACTATACTTTATCTCGAGAAGTGAAGAACAGCCTTGCATCCAGAAAAAATAACCCAGCAATCAAGAGTGTGCAGTAATGCCAAAATTTAGTCACCGCCCTTTATGACAAGTCCATTCAGTGTCTGTGAATAATTTAACTTTTGACAATAAGAATAATGTAACATTCCTGAGTGTATTTAGGCCCTAACGAAATAATGATATTCTAATCTGAAAACCCTTCAAGTGAAACCTCCTCCATCATCGGTATCTCCACGGTTATTTAGAGGTTGGTCCTTCGTAGCCACCCACTCCCCTTTCAGTAATACTGATCAATTGAAGTTAGAGGACCAAGGGTCTACAAGTTAGAAGGTGCACAGTGATTCACGGGCCGATGTAGTTAGTGTACCCCCTCTTGAAAGTGGGGTAAAAATTTTACCCTTTTTCTATATGCCTCAGTGTCAGTCTTCAAGTGAAGTGGTGCCAGAACAATTCCACCACAACATGGTAATGACTTGGAAAAGGAATTAAGCTACAGAGTGACTGAATCCAATGTTGAACGACGAGAAACTGGGAAAGTTGTATGAGGTATCAGACAGTCCAGTTTGAAGACAGAGAAGAGAGACTGTATTTATCAAATTTGGGTCACATGACCTAGTGTCCTTCAGTGCCGTTACAAAAGAAGATAAAATTTAATATCATGAATGTGACAATTCACGATATGATAAAGGTGCCCATGTCAACAATATAGTTTGATCGAGCCATGGTTAGGTACTAGTGATATATATATATATATATATATATATATATATATATATATATATATATATATATATATATATATATACATATATGGTCCAGCACTTTGCTGCAGTAGAGGGGCTTGAGTGTCCCAATGATAGGCTGGGCAATGGCGGTGGGGTAGTTTATCCACCCTGGCAGGCTCAACCATACCGCTAAGGCCAGTTCTGAGAGACCAGACCAAGACTGAACCCCTATAGGCCTTCTCCTTTATTTTAAGATAGGCAAAGGCTAGGAGAAGGAAAACTCCAAAATCAAACCAAACAAGACCCCAACGGCGGAGCTTCCCAGCGCCGGCGGAAGAGGGCAATGCCTGTCGGGCAGGCAACAAGGCAGGCCTTGACATAACAAGAACCCGGCAGCCCGATGCAACCAACATCGGAGAAGCCGCCTGTCTCATATGTCTTGAGCCGCGGTGAAAATGATGGGGGCCAAGTGTGTGTGCGTGGCCGTTGCAAAGCCACTACCACCCAAAACAATATACCCAGCTACTGGCATTCTGTCGTTTCCTCCACCCTTCTTCATCTCTTTCTCACCAACATCATCATCATCACCACCAGCAAGTCCTGAGGCGACAGCACCGTGGGTGAAGGGGGCAGGCCTGGATAGCTGGAAGCCCTTAGCCCACAACTGCACTCAGGCGGCAAGTCTAAGATTCAGTCGCTCTCTGGTGACGGTGCCGTGACACCAGAGTTCGGCAGCTGGACCCGTGACTGGGCTGGCCTATTGAGGACACCGCAGCCCACCCCACATGGGGAGGCCCCTAGAAAAGGTGGGGTAAACATCGGACACGGCAAACCCGTCTGGTCAGCTCACCGCGGCTGGCGGACATCCCACTAATGCGGTCGAAATAACAAGAAAAAAATATTAACCTTAGGTGCGTGGAACATCCGCACCCTCCAAGACGTGACGAACACCAACCGCCCGGAACGACGTACAGCCCTCGTCTGCAAGGAGCTAGCCCGCTTCAATGTTGATGTGGCGCCTCTTAGCGAGACCAGACTACCCGAAGAGGGCAACATCAGGGAAGCTGGAACAGGCTACACCATCTTCTGGAAAGGCAAAGCCCTAGAGGAGCCTCGCATCTACGGTGTCGGCTTCGCCATCCGTTCCCAGCTAGTGCAGCAGCACAATCTCACCCTGATCTCTGTCTACGCCCCGACTATGACCTCAACCGATGATAACAAAGCTGCCTTCTACACCCAGCTTGACCGCACCATCCAGGCAGTGCCCGCCAATGACAAGCTCGTTGTGCTTGGCGACTTTAATGCCCGAGTAGGCAAAGACCATCGCCTGTGGGAGGGAATTATCGGCCGTCATGGCATTGGAAATTGCAACGCCAATGGCCAACTCCTACTGGGTCTGTGTGCAGAACACCAACTTGTGGTAACCAACACCATCTTCCAGTTACCAAAGCGACAAAAGACCACATGGAGATACCCACGGTCTAAACACTGGCACACCCTGGACTATGTCCTGACCAGAGCCAGAGATCGAGGAGACGTCCGCATCACCCGATCCATGCCCGGAGCGGACAACTGCTGGACGGACCACAGACTCCTTATCTCCCGACTCTCCGTGACGACCCTACGACCACCCAGAAGGGCACCTGACAGCGTACCACACCAACGCTTTGATTGTAGTAAGCTCCGCAACCCACAGGTGGCACAGAACTACAAGGAGGCCTGCGAACAATACCTCGCAGACCCTCTGGGTCAGGCCACTGTTGAGCACCACTGGACCACCCTCAGAAACGCCATGACCCGTGCCGCGGAGGAAACACTAGGCTACACCGCTAAGAAACGGCAGGATTGGTTTGATGAGAATGATGCTACCATCTCTCTTCTCATTGAAACCAAACGACAAGCACGCCTGACTTTGGAAAACCAACCAACAGCAGCTAACAAATGTGCTCACAAGGTGGCTGAAGCTGGTTGCCAGAGAGGTATCCGTGAAGCCCAGAACATCTGGTGGCAAAGAAAAGCTGCAGAAATACAGAGTTTCGCTGACCAACGTGACCTGCGCAGATTCTATGCAGCAACAAAGGAAATATTCGGTCCCACACGGTCATCAGTGGGCAGCCTCAAGGACGCGGATGGGGCCACGACCATCACCGACAGCAAAGGGCATCCTGGCCAGGTGGAGGTCTCACTTTGAGAACCTCCTCAATGACCAAGCAGACACCCCAGACGATCTCCTGCGAATGACCCCGCAGCATCCCGTCCGTCACTGGATGGCATTACCACCCTCCATCCATGACTTCAACAAGGCCCTGCAGCGCATGAAGCCCGGCAAAGCCCCAGGGCCAGACAACATCCCGTTGGAGCTCCTCACTCACGGTGGCCCCGCCTTTGAGGAACCGTTTGATGCTCCTTATACTGAAAATATGGGAGACCAAAACCCCCCAGTGACTTCCGCGATGCAAACATCACTACCATCTTCAAGAAGGGAGACAGGGAGAACTGTAACAATTACCGGGGAATATCACTACTAAGTATCGCGAGTAAGATTTTCGCTCGGATTCTCCTTGACCGCCTCCTTATTCTCGCAGAAGACGTCCTGCCAGAGTCCCAGTGCGGCTTTCGACCTTCCTGCGGGACCATAGACATGATCTTTTGTGCGCGACATCTACAAGAGAAGAGCCTCGAACAACAATAGCCCATAATGTTCATCTTCTGGGATTTGAAAAAGGCCTTCGACAAAGTACCTCGACCTGCCATGTGGGCTGTCCTCAAAAGATATGGCTGCCCACCCGATTTTGTCAAGCTGGTGCGTGCCCTCCATGACGGAATGGTTGGGAGAGTCTGCCACCAGAACTGTCTTTCAGACCCATTCCCCATCAACGGCGGCCTGAAGCAGGGCTGTGTTCTGGCCCCGACGTGTTTCTCGCTATACACTGCAGCAATGCTCAACGAAATTCCCCCAGACACACCCTCAGTCGACCTACGTCTCTGCATGGATGGAGGCGCTTTCAACCTCGCTAGACTCCGCGCCAGAACCAAGACCACCTTGTGTGCAGTGCGAGAACTGCAGTATGCTGACGACAATGCCACCCCAGGTCAGACGGCAGAGGACCTGCAGTCGTTAGCTGATGCATACAACTCTGCCTACGAACGTTTTGGGATGCAAGTCAACTCAGACAAAACCAAGACCCTCGACCAACATCCACCAGGACTGATGCTCCCCAACTTCAATACCACAGTGAATGACCAACCGTTAGAACAGGTGGACCAGTTCTCCTACCTAGGGAGCATCCTAACATCAGCTCCCACAAGCAAAAAGGACGTGGAGAACAGGATCAGGGCAGCCCACTCCGCCTTTGGCCGACTCAACTGCCGCGTATTTAACAACCACGCACTGACAATGACCACCAAAATAATGGTGTTCAGGGCAGTAGTCCTCTCCATGCTCCTGTATGCATGTGAAACATGGACGCTATATAAAAACGATCTTAAAAACCTAGAACGCTTCCAACAAATGAAACTGAGGCAGATCTTGAAAATCCCCTGGGAGAGCCACACCACCAACATTGAAGTCTTAGAATGTGCCTCGCTGACCAGCGTGGAGGCCACCATCATCCACCACCGCCTCCGCTGGATAGGACACGTTCATAGGATGGATCCATCTAGGCTCCCAAAGAAAATATTCTACGGAGAACTGACCCAGGGCACCAGACCACGAGGAGCCCCGAAAATGCGCTATAAAGATCAACTAAAGCGCACCCTGGCTCTAACTGACATCGATCCTTCCTCATGGGAAGAAACAGCCAGGGACAGGAAAACCTGGAGGAGTACAGTACACCATGGCACCGTGGACTTCGAGGAGAGGAGGAGACAAAATGAGGAGGCTAGGAGGAGAAGAAGGAGAGAGCGATTAGAACAGCCCCGCCCACCACCTACCCTCCCTTGTGAACACTGTCCGCGAGTCTTCCACCACAGACTAGGACTTAACAGCCACATCAGGCATAAGCACCCACCCCACAGATAGGAGGCTGACGGCTAACGACAGAACCCAATACTTGGACACGAGTGGGCGCCGACGACGACATATATATAAATATATATATATATATATATATATATATATATATATATATATATATATATATATATATGTATATATATATATGTATATATACTTGGGCTACTATAAAAAGGAGACAAAGACAGAAATTGATTGTTAAGAGTTTCGAGGAAGTAATCGATAGTGAGATCTAAAGAAAAGTTAAGATTGACTGAAGAGGATATTTGGACAGGAGAGCAGATGAGGCTGGCAAAGCTATGAATTCAAATAGTGGCTATGGTGTATGAATGAAATCTCTATGGGACTGTACCAACCGTGTGTCACACAATTGTACATAATTCCTTTTGTATATATTATTCAGCCGCCCGTATAGCAACGCCTTTTCAGCTCTCTCAACAACCGTTGGGGGACCAAAGGGCTTCGCTCACCCTCGGGAAAATGACCAGTATTACTCGCCTGCAACCTGCCGCACACGGCTCTCGTCGTGAGGTGAACCTAGTTCGTGCCCTTATGGACAGCCACTTCAAAACCTCCATCAACGCCTCCACTCGTGACGAAGAGGGCACCTATTCAACTTCAACCGAAGCTGACGTGAATGCCGTAGGACATGCCTGTGAATGCCGTAGGCCTATGAATATAGTAGGACACACGCCTATGAATGCCGTAGGACACACTCGCCTATGAATACCGTAGGACACACACGCCTATGAATGCCGTAGGACACACTCGCCTACCCCGTGACGAGACGGAGCGGCAACACGGCCACCCATCATCCACCACTCGCTCGCACCCCAACCATCGACTTCTACAGCCACTCACTGCCTCTAATCGGAGCAGTTTTTACTACTACCTCTCCAGATTCAGGGCACCTATTTAACATGTTCAGTATGTCATTTTTAGAGGGGGAGCCATGTACCAACCGTGTGTGACACAATTGTATATAATTCCTTTTGTATATATTATGCTTGTATCTTCGCTCTTCCCTCGCACTAAAACGAACATGAAAATTCATGTCTCCAGTTTTGCTCTGTGACATTGTCTGTCTCTCGAACATGTTATGTCCTGTTGCCTTGAGGTTTTGCATATAAAGGAGAGTGTTCCTTAATAAACAACTCAGTCGTTTTCAATCTGCCTTTGAGTTCACAACTCCTCTCTCGGCCCATCACAGGACCAAAGAAGAAGAAGCATATATCCATCAAAAAGAGAGATGGGTCTGTTATAACGACACAGGATGAAGAAAGGCAACGTCAGATGGAATACTTTAGTGAGATAATGAATAGGAGATACGAGGGAATAATTTGATTGATATACCTGAAGCTGATGAAGACCTTAATGTGCCCATGAATGAATTCCGTGTGTTTGAAGTCGAACCAATCATTAAAAAACTCAGGAGATGGAAAGAACTTGGTTACAATGGAATAACTGCTGAGATGATACTGGCTGAAAATGAAGTGACTCCCAGAATACTTGCAAGATTATTTTGTCGAATGTGGCATGAAGAGGCAAAACCTGGTGAACGGGAGTTAGACGTGTTGGTGAAAATGGCAAAAAAAGGAGACCTGACTGATTGCAATCATTACAGAGGTATCACACTTACGCCAGTTATCATGAAAATATATAGCATGCTTATTCTAAAGAGACTAGAGAGAAACATTGATGAAAAGCTGAGAGATGAACAAGCAGGATTTCGAAAAGGTAGAAGTTGTACTGGCCAAAATTTAATTTTAAGACATATTGTACTGCAATGCGTACAATATAGAAATCTACTTTTGATGGCATTTGTGGACTATGATAAAGCTTTTGATAGTGTGCACCGGCCAATTTTGTGGAGAATCCTGCGTTATTATGGCATTCGTCTTAAATCTGTAAATTTGATTAAGTTTGTTCCTGAACATAGCAAGGGCAAAGTTAATGTTAGTGGAGTCCTATCAAATGAATTTCCAGTGAACAGCAAAATACTCCAAAGGAATGTGGTATCGCCTGCGTTGTTTATCCTCTTCGTGGATTTTGTAATGCATATAACAATTGGAGATGGGGGAGAAGGATTGGACTGGACTGGTAATAGGAAATTAGCCTACCTTGAGTATGCTAATGATGCTGTCCTTATCAGCAAAACACCCCAGGATTTGCAATGCTTGCTTACCAGAATGCATGAAATATCACACGATGTTGGGCTCAAGATAAATAGAAGAAAGACAGAGATGATGAGAACGGAATATGCAATGGGAGATGAAATAACATTTGAAGAAGAAAGAATTAATAAGGTGGAATCATTTAAGTATTTAGGGCCTATGATCTTCTATAGAGGGTCATTAGAATTGGAGTTTAGTGAAAATTGGAAAAAAAACACACCAGACAATGGCTAGGTTAAGTAAAATTTGGAAATCAAATCGCCTGAAATTACATATAAAAATCAGATCACATATCAGTTTAGTGAGATCTGTGTTACTTTAAAAATCAGATCATATATCAGTTTAGTGAGATCTGTGTTACTGTAAGGGCATGAGTAGTGTTATGACAATGAAACAATCTCCAACAGAGTTAGTAGATTTGAGAACAAAGCCCTCAGGAGAATATTGGGAGTTAAATGGCTAACAAGATTAGAAATGAGATGGAGATGGTTTGGGAATACTTTTCGCAGTCCCCAAGAGATAGTTCACCAAACGTTTAACTTGGCTCCATAAGGCAGTAGAATAGTTAGAAGACCCAGGCTTACATGGCTGAGAACTATGAAGTGTGAAGTGGGAGAAGATGAGTGGAGACGCACTGAATTAAAAGCTCAATATAGAGACGACAGGAGAAATCTAACTCAGGCCTTTTGCGTCAATAGGCGTAGGAGAGGATGATATATATATATATATATATATATATATATATATATATATATATATATATATATATATATATATATATATATATATATATGTATGTATATATATATATATATATATATATATATATATATATATATATATATATATATATATATGTGTGTGTGTGTGTGTGTGTGTGTGTGTGTGTATACAGTACGTGTGTGTGAAAATAACAACAGGTGATTCGTAATGAACTTGAAATGTGTATGATGGCCACGATAGAAATAGTAACAAGACTTGATTGGAGTTGGCAATGATGTTTTCAGATGATATAATACTGATTGAAATAATTGCAACAATAAAAAACTATCTTAATTTCTTATATATTCAATTTAGAACGAGTTTGAAGCCAGTATTCTTAAATTCTGTAATTCAACAAAGAAAAAAGGTTTAATTGTTACTGCAAATATTGGAAAACAATTTTATTAGCTAATAAGATTCAAGTTTCATTGGTGAATATCATCAGATATATTTCATATATAAATTTTCTGTAATAAACAAATAAATTAAGAGCGCTCCAAAGGAATAAGAGCGAGTGCTATTATCAATATCAATATTAATAGCTAAGCTGCAATCTTTGTTGATAAACAGAATGCTACAAGATCAAGGAACTCAAAAGAGAGAAGTAAAGAATAAAGTGGGAAACAGAAATAGTAAATATATATGATGATAAATAATAGCTTTGGAGGGATAAGTAAAACATTAACTATGAAACGAGACTTATATCAACCTCCTCATAAACCCAGCATTTGCACCAAAGAGAGAGAGAGAGAGAGAGAGAGAGAGAGAGAGAGAGAGAGAGAGAGAGAGAGAGAGAGAGAGAGAGAGGTTCTCAGAAATTATCCCATTGTATCTGTCAAGGTTTGCAGAGTAAACCTGACAATGATTCGCTTTGACAAGGCTTCTAATACGGTTCCGAAACTTTCATCAAGATTTTTTGTTCGCTATTTTCTCCCCATTTTCTTGGCGACTCTGATAGACCAAAGACTTACCTCGCTAACGATAGAAGAGAGAGTTAAAACTTTGTTTGCTCTATATTAAAAAAAAAAAGAGGGTAATATTTTTGTTGATTGGTTAATATTCTTCTTATTCTGATAGAAAAAAACGTGTAAAATTAACCTAAATTCTTATCTTTAGTATTTTTCATTTTCAATGTTCGTAAATTTTTAAATAATTATTATTTCAAATACTATTTAAATAGGGATAATTTAGGTAAAACAACAGGAAGCTGTTACTAACAGGGTAATCTAACTCTCATTTTACGATGAGGAATTTACAAAACACCTAATATATTTCTTCTGTATGTTCATCAGTGAGTGTGCATACTATCCATTAATAAAATGCTTCCCCAAATTTAATCATTATTACTATTATCCTTAATGTTAAAATTGCTATTATTATCATAAAAATTATTGAAGGCAACTCTGCATAGATGGGAACATCTCCCCTTAGAACCTTCCTAAATTGTTTTGCATTTTTCAATTCTATTTGATGACTTTTATCTCTTATTACATAGATGTTATTATTATTAGTAAATAATTTAACAATGCAGTCACAAAATCGCAAAAATTCAAAAAATTTTCTTTGCTAATTATGATTTTAATTTGAAGTTACTTGAACATGATTTCCGTGTGTTGTCAATGAATAGGCAGACCACGAGTTAAAATTTAAGATATTACATTTATAATCCTTTATATCACATATTGTACATTATGACATATTGCACATTTGGTAAAAATTATATGAAAGCAGTTTCATATAGTTTCAGAGATCTAATGTATTATTTCTTTATTTTTCAAACACTTACAAAAGAGTGATTCGATTTTTGCGGTTTATTCTATATTTATATAGATTTGTTGTCATTCTTTGTGTGTACATCTGATTACTTTTGTCTCTGTGTACCTGCCAAACGTATACCTGTACATAATAACTATACTTTCAGGTTTATAAATTCCTCACTTAAACTTCACTTGGCAAGACTACCACCTTATGTATTTTCCTCTATTTCTTTATATGTTACCTCAAGCCAACCTTGCTTCTCACTTTCCTCGTCTATCTGTTTATCTATATCTTTCCTTTAACTTCAACAGATATCCTTTAGAGCACCACACTTCATTGTCGGTATATATCTGGCTCATATTGTTCACAAATGGAGTTCACGAAGCCAGGAGAATATGAATCCATCGGAGTTTATGCCCTTTGGAAGCGGTTTGGATTTAGAACCACATCTAATCCTCTCTAATCTCTCTTTGTATAGATGCTCGCCATTAGTCAGGCCCTATCAAGGTTGTCAATCTTGAGCTCTGAACCTTGTACTAATGCTGTATGTTGCATATGAATAGTGAGTCAATCTTACATAGGCCACCTATCTTTACTAGTTAAGAAACATTGTGAAGCTGTTTAAATGTATTCAATAACTTGCTATTGTGTTTTTTCTCTGTAATATTAACCCTTTATGAGTGTATGTATACTTAATTGCACGTCAGCATACTATGAAAGGATACAAAGTTGATAGGAGGTAAAACATCTCGATAGCTGAATTACAATAGATTACTTGGCCTTGGTTCGTCTCTTTTGCAACAAGCAACGGACATACAAATAGAGAAGAATGCTCTCTTTGTTTCTTTCATTCAGAGCGCATAGTAACCCCCATCGGACTCCAATATACATAATCGACAAAACCCGTTGAATGTAACATGCGCTAATTTCGACTCCTTTTTTTTCATTGCCGTTATTGAAGCTTAGAAATATGATGTATGCAAAACATCGACCAATGTCAGCCTCCCAGCCAGTTATTACCATATAGCTTTTACATCATAGTTCCCTTTTATTTTTCAAAATTTTGAATATGTTTTCGTAAAGTTTTCGTTATTTAAGCTTTTGGAGTGTGGCAATTTATGTTGGATAAGAATTTTAAGCAAATGAAATTACTAAGAAAAATTAACGTATGAAACTTGTACAGAAATATTTCATAGCAAAACATTAACAAGGGTATATCTAGAAAATAAGAATTTGGCAAGTGTCTCTCTCATTTCTTGATCGGTGAATAATTCAATCCACATAAAGATATGGAATCTAAGCATATAATTCTATAATGTACATTTGGCTCCAAACATAAAAAACCAGTTATCATTATTAATGGCCAACCTAAAATTCTAGTTGTAAAAGCAGAATGCTACAAGCCAAACGGCCCTGACAGAGAATGCAGCCCTGTGTAGAAAGGAAATAAGGGAAATAACGATAAATTATATTCAAGATAAATCACTTCTTTTCTAAATAAATATACTGTAGACCAGCAATAACGTTCAAATAGATCAATCATATTTGAACTATGAAACAAGAATTATGCCAACCTACGCAACACAAGAGCACTTGTATACTTCATACACGCTCATACATCATCATCTTCTACGCCTACTGATGCAAAGGGCATCGGTTAGATCTCGCCGGTCGTCTCTATCTTGAGCTTTTAATTCAATACTTCTCCATTCATCATCTCCTACTAAGTGCTTCATGGTCCTCAGCCATCTAGGTCTGGGTCCTCCAACTCTTCTAGTGCCTTGTGGAGTCCAGTTAAACGTTTGGTAAACTAATCTCGCTTGGGGACTGGGAGGAGCATGCCCAAAACTTCTCCATCTACCGCTCATCATGATCTCATCCACATATGGCCCTCTAGTAATCTCTCACAGAGTCTCATTCTTAATCCTGTCCTACCATTTAACTCCCAATATCCTTCTGAGGGCTTTGTTCTCAAATCTACTATATCTATTGAAGATTGTTTCATTGTCATACCAAGACTCAAGTCCATAGAGTAACAACGATCTCAATAAACTGATATATAGTCTGATTATTATATGTAATTTCAGGCGATTTGATTTCCAAATTTTCCTTAACCTAGCCATTGTCTGATTTTTTTTTCAATCTTTCACTAAATTCTAATTAAAAAAAAAAAAACCCTGTATTGGGATCATAGTTCCTAAATACTTAAACGATTCTACCTCATTAAACCTTTCTACTTCAAAAGATATCTCATCTTCTATTGTATACTCCGTTCTCATCATCTCTGTCTTCTATTTATCTTCAGCCCAACCTCGTGTGATATTTCATGCATTCTGGTAAACAAGCATTGCAAATCCTGTGTTGTTCTGCTAACAAGGACAGCATCATCAGCATACTCTAGGTCTGCAAAATTTCTATCACCAATCCAATCCAATCCTTTTCCACCATCTCTGACTGTTCTACGCATTACAAAATCCATGAGGAGGATAAACAACATAGGTGACAACATATTACCTTGGAGTACTCCGCTGTTCACTGAAAATTCATTTGATAACACTCCATTAACATTAACTTTGCACTTGCTATGCTCATGAACAGACTTAATCAAATTTACATGTTTAAGAGGAATTCCACTAATAACATAGGACTCTCCATAAAATTGGCCGGTGCACACTATTAAAGGCTTTTTCATAGTACACAAATGCACAACATGTTTCAAAATTAAAATTTGGTCAGGGCGATTTCCACCTTTGCTAAATCTCAGCTTTTCATCAATCTTTCTCTCCAGTCTCTTTAGAATAAGCACACTATCCATTTTCATAACAACAGACGTAAGTGTTATGCCTCCGTAATTATTGCAATCAGCCAGGTCTTTTTTTTTTTTTTTTTTTTTTGCTATTTCCCCCAACACTCCTAACACGCTCATACAAAGTAATGTTATTGGTTTTTAATTGTTGTGAGGTAGTTGTTGGGTATTAACAGAGAGGCGAGGTGAATGTAATTAGCTTTATTCAACAAGACAAAGAGCTTGTATACAAACAGTTGAAGACAATAATGGCACAAAAACTCAAAGAAAGTAAAACATGCGATGGCAAGCTTGAACAGTTTTTTCTATTATCAGTGGAAGAGAGAGCGAGAAATAAAAAAGAAATAGCATAACAGTGTATGAGCGTGTATGAAACACGTGCAGTATATATTTGTAGCAATTTTTAACTGCTGAAATTTAACCGATTCAACCGTCAGACTAAACATATCATTCCACAATATGATCTCAGCTGAAATAAAACTTATAAAATACTGTGTAGTACTAAGCCATATGAGGAAGAAAGTCAGAACCTTAGAATTAACTACATAACTAGTACTGTGTTCAGGATGGTACAGTTTGGAAAGGATAACAATTATGAAAAAATCTTATAAATCATGCAAAAAGAATTAACTGAACGATAGTAGCAGAGATTAATATCCAAATCATGGATAAGGAATTTAGCAGACAGCAAATTTTTTTCCAAGAAATTTAGATGAGGTCATCAGCTAAAGACCAGAAAGGAGAGCAATACTTATGGTAGAATGAAAGAATATAAACATTTCCTTGAATTCTCATGACAGACTGATCACTAAAAACCTTAAAAGTAATTTTCGATACATCAATTGTCTTTGCAATTGAAGATGAAACAGACCAGATATGTTTCTCAAAAGTAAATTTGCAATCAAGAATCACACCGAGATTTTCAAATTTGTTATATATAAATTTGAAGACGCATTGTTAATGTAAAGATGTTGAGGAGCCTGTCTTTAACCTATTTAAACTTATAATAGTTGCATACACAAATTTAGCTAGATCTCTATTAAGAGATTCAACAACAACAGGTCTATATTCAGGAGATTGAATTGATGGAGAGAGTATTAGCATATCTACTGCATATGCAACAAGCTTGTTTTCTTCGCCAAATCACATATAATGCATATAAATTGAAAATAAAATGGGCATACAGAACTATACTAAGGAATACCAAATGCTAAATTCCTATAATCCCTATGTTGTCCATCAACAACTACTCTTTGCAATCTATTACTTACCAAACCAATAATCACGCTAGGGGAAGAAACAACCTAATCCCATCGGTTGAGATTTAAAAGCAAGGGTCTCATAATTAAGACGGCAAAGACACCACAAAAATGAAATTATACGTGGGACAAAATCCACCAACGAAACTTGAATGATTCGACGGTATAAACTTTGTCTTTGCTAAAATTGCTCCCAAATAGACCATCAGTAGTCAATTTGACCTGAAGAAACTGCTTCTACAAGTGCTTCAAGATAGGTCATCATTTGCCCTAGAGCCCATAGGATGCGTTTTACAGTATATAAATGGGCCATTACCATATGGTCGTTTCCATAGAGGTTTTTCAGATAGCATCAAGAATTAGCTAGGGCCTAGCTCCAAGAATAACTTTAAGACTGATTAATTGATTTGAAGTTTTCTGGCATATAGAAATTGAAGTGCATAGCGCTACCTATTCCATGGCCACTAACGACATATCCATCACTAGGAGCCAGTTGATAAGGATGTAAATAACAGCCAAATTTTTAATCAAGGGTGCAGATAGGCAGATGCAGGAAGCTTGCCTAACGTAAAATTGCACAGAAACTAGAACTATACCATCAAGGTTAACAATATTTTACAACTAAAGGACCAGGCAGAGAAAGGTGAAGGTACTTATTTATTGTCATACAAAGAGGTTAATTGAATTTGAAATGTTACTTATAAGAGGGAACAATCACTGTTATACCAGTTATAAGGACTGATTATTACCATACCTGTGCTTGTTAACAAGAGGTATTGAAAAGCATAACTCTATGGAGTATGGCTCAAGGGTGGTCACCTTATCAATTACCAAGAAAGAGGCCTTACTATTTCACACACCATTAAATCAGCCCTAAAAAAGACACCAACTTCAAATAAAAGGTCTTTGACTTCTTTAATAGTACTAAATAGGAACGATGCTATGTTGCCATACCATTTAGAAAATAGTAGACACCACAAACCAAATCTAGAAAGATATAAATTTAGTACATTCCTTCTCCAAAAGGAAGACCATTTTAAAAATTTACCCAAAAATCAGCACCAGTCAATTCTCGAAGAATAACGGTGCTTTGTTGATAACAAGGAAGTAGAACATGTGGGCAATTCATGAGTACGCATCATCATATATTAATTTACTCAGTCTTCAAGGATTGGGTTGCGATGCCCAAGTTTATATTGGTTTCAATGCAAAATACAGACAGAAGGGCAGAAGCTCTGTCATTGATTTCTTGCACATGGTAACTTGTCTTGCTAGCAATATCTGAGGCAGCTTAATAGGATTATACACAGTAAGATACACAGTGACAGCAGATATAGACGAGACTTTCATCAAGATTGGAGTGCATTACTCCCACCAGATACTTATATATGTTTTACCTCTCTCTCTAGGGAAGATTAAGGACTTAGAGAATTAAGGTCATAATTTTCAGGGATACTTTATCCGCGTTCTTCCTCAATTAAGCAATGCATTATCATGTATATTATCTAGAAAATTAGTTCAGTGGTGCTTTCAAAGTCTGTTTATTTAGAAAACAATTAATTATGAACATTTTATTAATTTACCATTGAAGCAAATCTCTCGACATAACTAGAAACAAAAATATGCACGTTTCATATATAAAAAATTATAAAGTTTTGATAAACAATCTTCGCAGAAAACTATAAATCTCAATTTTTATTAAACTATGTTCAAAATCAGTCATAAGAGAGAGAGAGAGAGAGAGAGAGAGAGAGAGAGAGAGAGAGAGAGAGAGAGAGAGAGAGAGAGAGAGAGAGAGAGAGAGAGAGAGAGAGGCTTACATGAACGAAGTTATAGATATAAATGACTTTTTTACTTACGGTACGGCAAAGAAAATAATGAAATCCTGATCATTAGAAGTTGTTATGGATTTTTCTAACTTGGAAAATGATGGAATGAAAGGTCAAACAATGTCTGTAACAAGTGAAGAAAAATGTGCAAGAAAATCATGAAAATAAAAAAAGTAAACACAATATAAGGGGATTTCCCCTCGGATATATATTTAGTCTGAGAATTTATTCCCATAATCCTCTTACTCAGTCGATCCCTCTGTAAATGAGTACCGACGGTTAGCTACAAGTAAAGTAGGGCAAGTAACGCTTTGGCACTAACTCTACTACAAGGCAAGTCGCCAACGCCATACAGTTTTATGGAAATGAATTTAAAAATCTTGTCGAGTAAAGCTCCATTTCATAATTCATTATCGCATATGCAGGTGTTTCCGCCTACAAAATCTCAATATTTCATCTAATATTTAGTCTTTGTTGCTGTCAGCAACATCCATAGATTTTCCCAGCGTCTTTTATATCATATTGTATAAGCTACCTACTTAAGTTGGAAGTAGGAGGAGTGGTATGTGATACGAAAATGCCAATTAAGCTAAAAGTCAAGATCTATAGCACAGTAAGAAGACACAGTGTTAAAGTATGTATCGGAAACGTGGGCTTTAAGACGAAAAGAGGAAGCAAAACTTGAGAGAACAGGGATGAGAATGCTGAGGTGGATCATGAGAATATCACTGCTTGAAAGATTGGAAAATGATGGAATACAGTAATATGAATGGCAGGTGTAGAAAAGATTACATAGGTGATAGTGTCACGACTGAGAAAGTGTGGGCCCATTTTGAGGATGGATGGTATGGGAGGGAATGGGAAGAGGGCTTGGGTAGAATCTGTTAAGGGGATGAATATCAAGAGGGAGGCAGATAATTAGATGGAGAGATAAAGTGAAGGATGATAAGGAGAGAAGAGGTTTGTTGGAAGATGATGCCTTTGATAGAAGGTATCGGAGAGGGTGTATCTGGCAACCGACCCCTCAATATAGTGACAATGGTGGGAAAGAAGCTCATAGATACTGGTCGCAGTGATGGGCTTTAAATCTAGTCGCCAAGTCTATACCTAAATATCATTAGCTTTTAGAATATGAAATACTCTGCATTATTATGTGAGCTTTGAATTATTCTGTAAAACCCTATGCTTTCTAAAGCAATCTACATTATTCTGTGATTTCTTGAAACAATTCAATATTCTTACTAATATCGTAACTTAGTGTTTCTAGAAAAAAAAAATATATTATCATTAAGAGCTAAGCTACAATCCTACTTAAAAAACGACGGATGCTACAAGCCTAAGGGGTTCCAACAAGGAAGAGTGGAAGACCATGGTACAGAGGCCATGGCCCTACCCAAGATTGAAGAGCAATGGTTTGTTTTTTAGTGTCCTCCTAGAAGAAGTTCTTACCATAGCTGAAGCGTCTCTTCTACCCTTAACGAGTGGAAAGTAGCTAGGGAATAATTACAGTGCTGTAGCTAACAGAGTATTCGGTGTATTAGTAGACAAAGAAAACATGAACAGTAACCAGAAAGGGATACAATGTAGTGTTATCTGGCCAGTCAATGGAGCTAATAACTCTCCAACAGTAGCATCTCAACTAGTGGCTGGAGCACTGGCAAGCCTACTGCCTATGTTCCTTGTTTCAATTGATGTGTAGCGGAAGAAAAGGTTTGTTTGTCATGGCTTGGTAATGAAAAATCATGACTTTCCCTTCGATGACTGTGCTTAGGGTTGTGGTAGTCCCTGTCTTCAACATAAAGAAGCCTTAATGAGAATCTTGAATAGGAGTATTTTTTTTTTTTTTTTAGTCATGGAAATTAATTTACCACTTTCATTAGGACCAACTGATTAGGTGGCGTTCAAGAAGCCTAGGTTTTGTCGTGAAAAGAAAATTAGAATTTAGAGATTAAACGCTATTTTCATTAGGCCCATTTTCTCGATATTTAGGTCGAAATTGCGACAGACTGTTATATCAGCTAATGAAAATGAATGAATTTTGTATTGATTAATAGTATTACTTATTAATTGATATACACAAGAGAATCCCGCCTACAGACACACACACACACACACACACACACACACACATATATATATATATATATATATATATATATATATATATATATATATTCCATTTCAGCCACTTCTACGAGCACGAGATCGCATCAAAGACTAGAAAAAAAACACTCACAGCGGACACCATAACCTCACTGCTAAATCGTAGCCGCCCCGTTTATGAAGTAAACCTTCTACTACTTCAAAGAAGATCCATTTAAAGTGGTTATAATATCCCATCACGCATCCCGCACACAATCTCTCGTTTGCAGAACATTAATGCCATTATTTTCCAATTCTATTTTCAAGCACTATATTGAACACTCTCCTACTGCTTAGCAATCAAGAATTATAATCACTTTTCAAGACCCATAATCTTATTTCAAAAAATACTTTGATTCTTACGGGGTCCTATCCATGTGTGCTGACCTTTAAACACCCTTTATGTATCTTCATATTTTTCCCCTCATGCATCTTCTTATAATGAATCACTACGCGGGCAATTGAATTTCAGCAGGTTAATCCACCTTTTCTTCATTCGTCCATAACATTAATAAAGAAGAGTTGATTATTTCAACAAACCCTTCAAACAATACAAGTCTCTTCCTAAACCTTAATATACATCCTGTCATCATTTTGCTTCACATAATCTGCGACACATCTCTTCTCTTATCTAACCACCAATCTTCCTATTTTTCCTAAATATGAATAAATCATTTAAATTATTCTACCATTCATATATCCATTCGTTATTCCACTTTCGTAGTTTTCATTTACTTATGCTCGTGTTAATTCTGAACTTCACCCCCTGCAAACCATTTCAACATCCTTTGACTTATTAATGTTATTTTTCCTCAAGATTCTAATCAGCATAATATATTCAGCAATTGTCAGCCATTTCACAGTCCATGAATTTGTCACTTTCTAATCACACAAAGCTCACTACTTCTTATGACTTCTAAACCTCTCACATTACTCAATCAATAAAGATATTGATTAGTCTCTGAGACATACAGTATGAGATTTAGATAAAAAAAAAAGTCAATTGACTCATCCAAATGGTTTACTGCTTGTGGGAAACGATCTTAAACAATTTCATATTCTTTAAAAAACGTGGTTGGCTGAAATCAGTTTCTCGGACTGATCAGGAAATGTTCAGATATATATCTCAAAAATTTATTTAAGACATTTAACTAATTTACACTATTCCGCATATATAATTGAGAAAGATATTAACAAATGAAAAAAATGCCATAAAACGTCCCACAAATTATAAGTAAATCATAAAAAGGAAAATAAACTTCTTGTTGATAGAAAAGATGGTCATATACCTTAATTCTAAAATTATGTTCATTATTCATCATAACTGTCAATTAGCATATTTAGATAAGACTCTAGTTCCAGTGTATACATATACCATGGAATTATTACTGCAGAAAAAACTTGTACTCGTGTTTCTCAAAGCTTACTAAAGCATCTGCGACTATTATGGTATGGTTCAGAGACTGGCTATACTTGGTGTATAAGAGACTAAAGTAACTGCATTAACTATAATGAAGCTCAGCCATTATTCAAGAAAAGCTATTTGTATCAAAGGAAAATATCAGAGCTTACCATCAACAAAGAAAATATGTATCTTGTATCTGAAGAATTCTAGTTTTAAGAACAAACGCCAAGGAAAAGTATCAATGAATTTGTCCACCTAAAAGGTCAATTCATAGAGATTTAAAATAGAACTAGAGCAGGGCGATGTCTTGGCTCAACCCCCTCATTGGAAAGGAAGGCTAATTGCCATCTGTAATCCTATTGAAGTCGTTAATTCATTATTTCATATCATATTGTATACAAATACCTAAGTCACCCACCATATTTCCACCTTTAGGAGTGATCAAGAATGAAACAGTATTATTCGAATTGTATGGCTCCCCTGTTAATATTGTTTTAGGGAACGTTAACCTTATATATATATATATATATATATATATATATATATATATATATATATATATATATATATATATATATATATATATACCCACATATTTGTAAATAAGCGTGTTTGCTTGAGCGAGTGTGCGTATGTGTATGAATATTCCTGTTTGATATCTTAGTTCATGCTACTGAAACCCCATTTTTTTTTTTCAGATTTATATCTTAGACAAATTTATTAACCATTATTAACACATTTTTCATCGTTATAATATACGAAAGCTTACTCGAAACTCCCTTTTCAGAACCCTCTCCTCACACGCAAACATTCCCCAAATTCCCAAGTCTTGAGGTGTCGGAAATGCAAGACTATATAACCTAAAATCTGATATGGGGTAAGTCGACTCATTGGCACATTGCCGAATAGGGGTACGATCTCATATGTAAGCTAATGTGCATCTGCTCAAATTTGTCCTGTCTGGGAAAGATATAATAATAAAAAAAAAAAAGAAAAAAAAAATCGACCTTTTCTAGTGTCCATGAATATTTCCTTAATCTGTAGTAAACATAGTTTATTCTGATGCTTACAATTCTAGTTTAGTCTGGTTTAACGTTTAGTTCCGGTAATATCTTATGTTTTGAATAAACTTCAATCGGAAAGCTTTTTTTTTATGTAATATCGTATTTCATGCATCATGGTTGACTACTAAAAGCTCATTTAAATAAGTAATTCACTATTTAGCCTGTCAAATATTCCTTGAATACTAGTTATTCAAAGCCATGACATCACTCGTCTTATCATCATTGCCAAAGCAAAAACTACTACCTATATGTGTATAGTATAACATCACATTGTATATGATATAAAACTCCTTTTCAATACTAATTTTAATACTCAATTATCGTTAAAAGCATCCTCAAGGAAAATGTTTTCTAAAAAATTTTGATCTTGTAATGGTACAATCAGAAAGCCTTTTAAATCTATACCATTTTTACTTAAAATTTTACGATTTTTCCTTAAAAAATATGATATTTAGTAAATCTTATTTATATTTCAATCATATCTATTTCATCCTTTCTTTATTAATATCTTTCTAATTTTTGGTGGTGGGGGAATTCAAGTATTGTATATTATAAGTTTAATTTTAGAGGGCAAATGATTTATATTCGTTCTTTGCAAATCCGAAACGGAACCTCAACTGATTTCTTCCATTTCTCTTAGACTTGCCTTTGCCCATTTAATTGTGTCTTTTTATTCACTCTTAATTATTACCTAAATATTTTCCCAAAATGTCCTTATCTAAAGCTCCCAAACATTACCAAACATCTCAAAATAACAAAAGCCACCTTGCCCGATACATAAGAATTTTATTAATAATACCTTGCCTATAGTAAATCTTTTTTAGTGAGGCAGATTTGCACCGACTCGCAACGATGCCCTTTTAGCTTGGAAAAGTTCCCCGATGGCTGATTGGTCATCGGGGAATTTGTCCGAGCTAAAAGAGCACCTCTTCGAGTCGGTGCTAATCTGCCTCACTAGAAAAAATTGACTAAAGTACCTTGTGCTACTTGACATCTGATCTGAACAGCTTTTACTGTTCATTGAGTGAAACATCAATTTGCCACCGTTCAAGGCGATTTTCCTTATTTAGAACACTTCTATACATTCGTGATGTGCTGTTCATTGTGCATTTCTTAGGATATGCTGTGCTTCCTGGGTATTTGAATACGCACTTATTATTCCACTGTGCTAGAATATTTCAATCTCATTGCATCTACGGTTTCCTTTATTCAGAAAATAGTTAACAACCTTTCGCTTAAAAATAATCGAAAAAAAGTGACGCAGATTGATGGAATAACTTCTTGTATACAACAGATTTCTTTTCTGATGATTAGATGTTAAAAAAATAAACGAAAACACACCCTACCACCGTTTATACAGATATATATATATATAACCATTGTAATAAAAAATGTAAGGCTCAACTGCGCGCCTTTTTTGGATCTAGTCACCCCAACAAACAAACAAAAACTCAAAACAATAAAACGAAAGAAAAGGGAAACCACTTGAATAAAAACTTTTCCTCCTAGTTTCTTATCGACTTTGGAGAGACACATAAATCACGAGAAAAACACAAGTCTTGAAAGTTTGAAAAGCCCATAAATAAACATCGGAGGCAGCAGTTTGCTCTCGTGATAGGCTAGCGCCCTCTTATAAAATATACGCTCGGCTTTTCAGAACAGGCTACAGAGGCTTTCTACATTCCGTTTATTTTCTCTTCTTCTCTATGTTTATTCAAGAAAGGCCTAACGTAGCATGTAAATAAAAAGACTATTCGCAGATAAGTGACAGAATTAAACTATGATGCTTTTAATTTTTCACACTTATAAAGCTGCACTATCCATTCTTCTACGTACAATCATTTTTGGATTGTAATCAAATTATTTGAGTAAATTAAAGACAGCGAACTAAAGAAAGCTAAGCATGATTCATCTAAATAGAAAATTGAACTTTTCAATTTTTGTGTTTCAAAATCAGTACACAATATACACAAACATCCATAAATAACTGAAAATGGTTTAAAAAATAGATACACTTCGTAAGTTTCAGGAGTTGGGCTCTTTTTTTTTTTTTCAAAACTTTTTAATATCTTATGTTGATAACAGCCAATAAATATGTGACAAGTTAAGGAAATATACACAGGTGAATATACATTTCCTTTTTTTTTTCACCTTTTACTAGTTTGTTTGTTCTGATGTAGACCCACGCAAGTGGAAAGAATAATTTTCTTTCTTTTTTTGTTTCAAACCAGGTCTATAAATCTTAATCAACCCCGATTCTAATATTTGTTTTTGTAGAAAATAACTGGTCATTATTTATTTCAATAATTATATTCTATTCATTCATATATCGTATAAAAAATCTTAATTCTTCAAAAGCCACGGTTCTGTATATATATATATATATATATATATATATATATATATATATATATATATATATATATATATATATATATATATATATATATATATATATATATATATATATATATATATATATATATATATATGTATATATATATATATATATATATATATATATATATATATATATATATATATATATATATATATATATATATATATATATATATATATATATATATATATATATACATATACATATATATATATATATATATATATATATATAAATATATATATATATATATATATTACATCCTTTATTATTGATGCAACATTATCCAAAATTTTAAGTATTTTTTTGAAACATATGTTACATTCTAGATCCTTACTATAGTTATATATAACGATTTATATAATATTTCCCATGAGGACTATGAATATTGACAGGGAAATTTCAAAATAATAAAATTATCAGATGCGAGAAAAATAAAAACATGAAATTATAATTATGAAAAAATCTCAAAAATCATATTTTCAAACGTAATTAAAGAAATAAATAAACAATACACAATAATCCATTTACCCTTAAATCTATGAAAAATAAATTAATGAAAGAATAATCTAAAAAATGCACACCAAGAAATAACTTATGAATAAACACTTTCGTATTTCAAAGAAGACTGACTGTCTTTCCATATCTTCAGAAAGAAATTTGTTTCTGATACTCTTTACAAGGATATATCAGTTTATCCTTGTGATGACAATAACGTTCTAATATATTTAAATATACTTTATATATACATACATATATATATATATATATATATATATATATATATATATATATATATATATATATATATATATATATATATACATATATACATATCTTATAGTATATGTATATATACATATATAGATACATATATGTATGTATACTACATAAATATACACATACATACATACATATATGAATAGTAAATCATATGCATGCACGGAAGAACGAAAAACATGAAAGCTAACAAGTTATCGGCATCGAATATTTATCCTATCACGAAGGGGAAAATAATATATATACATTTATATGCATACACTATATATATATATATATATATATATATATATATATATATATATATATATATATATATATATATATATATATATATATATATAACTCAGTTAATACAATCAGTATAGCTTTCTTTCCTGTGAATTATATTATTAACATGATTCAGAGAACGAGAGACAAAGTTTCAGAGCCCATGCGTTGTTTCTATTATGAGACACACCTACACCTAAACCGTTCTCATCTTGTCATAAGGGACGTCAGCCAGAAATTTTCATGTCCATTATATCATCAATAAAGGCCACATGAGACACGTTTCAAGATACGTTTTGTTACGTTTAAAATACATCAAAACTTACGAATGGAGATTTTGTACAATTTTGGAAATTAACAGCCATCGCATTGCAAGAAAATATTTTTAGTATTTAACAGAGAGTCTGCTATTGATTTGCTACTGCAATGTGGATACTCTGAGTCTGTGATTGTAATAGTTTAGTTCAATGGAATTATATTCACAATGCAGACACAACTCACTAGGAGAACACCCCACCCCCCCAAATAAAAAATAATAAACAGGACAAACGCCACGCAAGAAACACTTCCCTGTTACAAAACCCGTCTGATGAAATGCAAATTGAATCACTAAAGATGAAAGTATGAAATGGTGTTGAAAGTCCTTCAACTGGATTAGTTACCAAGACAACAACCGGAAATGTAACTTATATATGAGGAATTATTTCCTAATTATCTCCTTTCCTTGGGTAAATCATACATTTCATATGCTTATTATAACAGGTATGTGTGTATGTACAGTATATATCTATGTTTAAATACAGTGTAAACTTTCTATTATACCTACCTCATGTTACGCTGTTTGGTATACATAAAATGCATAATAAATCTACAGTAGGTATTTAATAAAATATATGCTTACAGTTGGCAAATAAACAAACCTTTAGAATAATTTTCTTTTTTCATCTTTAAAAATGGTCAATATTTGAATTAGAGAAGCATTGTTCATGAACATGTTCTGTTGTTATTCTGTCAAAGATTCGAAGAAGCCTTATAAATATTTATTAAAGACAAAGTTCAGGGGCAAACTTCAAAGCCATTAGGTAATACCCAAAACTGGTTATTCATAACCGACGGGCGATTATGGAACTGTTAACGCATCAACAGTAAAACGAAATATCATATGACATTACAACTGAAATCACGCCCTAAGAGCAAATTAAGATTTATATGAATTATGATATAGGAAATGGAATTAGCGCAAATGACAAGCAATTATTTTAACTTTTCGAGTAGCCCGTGGGATATAGAAGGAAATCAACCCACTTATAAAATATATTGCGAGGTTGGCACATTGGCAATAAGCTTGCATAAGTTGACCTTCCCTAGCGAGAGCATTAATGAAGTCCGTAATGTGGGATTACAATTAATACCACTTAATTTATTATGAGTCATAAATTTATTTCCTATCTAGTGTTTTTTACTGAGAAAAAATTGTGAGAATGTTTGCACAGATACGTGTCTGTATATCACGTTGCAATTAGTATCTTAATTAACAGAAACGATAGCTTGTTCATCGAAAAACTCTGGTTTTACTTATTATTTCATCACATTAAAACGACCATCGTTTATTTTGATATTTGCTCAATGAAAACAAGAATTCAATTAAATACTATTTTAAGTCGCAATCCATATTACCGTTTTTAGGTGTTTGTGACTGTGAGTCGTTATTCTATTATTTTCTTGTGATCTTTAAAATCTTATACTTTGCTTAAGGAATACATTCATAGAATCTTATGCATATGCATTCTCCCAACAGCACGCATTTACATGTATGCCCAAGAGTTCATATTTTTTTCTTTCTTTAAGAAAACAGGTAAAGGATATTCGAAAACAAAGGCAGACGATAATATCTATAGACCATATGATAAAAAGCAGGAAAACAAATATTGTACTTTAAAATTTTAGAAATCCCTGGATGTTTTTCCATATATACATCACTAAAGCAATAAAAGCAGTAACGATGTTAAAATTATGTCTGTGTTTCTAAGCCTATGGAAAGTATCTTATCAAGTATAATAGCAAGTAAAAACTACAGAGCAATTTTTGCAATGGATATAGTGTTAAATTCTTGCAATATGGTCTGATGATAATTATTTTTATAAATAATTGTCGTGTTTATCCAAATAAAAATGATCTTCACTAAGTTTTTTATATGCTTTCAAAACAGCCTTTATTATAAAATCTCTAAAACTTAAGTACATAGATATAAAAAAAACTAGTGAAAACCAAACATATTAAAACACATGAGACGTAATGGGCACTAAAAGGTAATAAATTCTCTAACTTGTATTTATTCTAAGGGTGAATAACAGCAATAAATAAAAATAGCTCCCAACTGACGTAATCTCAATTTAACTTCGTGTCAGGACATATTTGTTCACTTGGCCATGAAAATAATTCGACTTTAGCATGAACCAATGATATAAATAAAACGGTCTTAGAACAGAGCATTACGGGCGTGCTTACACTTTCAATTAAATGGATATGTTCGGTCTTGCATATAAATGAACTCACTGTTATATATATTTAGAGATATCATATAAGAGATGATGCACTCACATGCTTATATACAGTGAATATGTCTGTATAATATATATATATATATATATATATATATATATATATATATATATATATATATATACACACACACATATATATATGCTATATTTATATATATTATATACATATATGTATGTATATATACATATATATATATATATATATATATATATATATATATATATATATATATATATAATTTATGTATGTATGTATATATATATATATATATATATATATATATATATATATATATATATATACACACATACATACATATGTATATATGTAAATATATATATATATATATATATATATATATATATATATATATATATATTTATATGTATATACATACCCCCGGCCACAATGAATTTCAGTATTTCTGTAATCATGTTGAGTCAGCTAGCAAATGAATAGCAATTCCTATTAAAGGAAGCATAAGAGTATTTAATGCTTCTTTGAATTAGAGAAGAAGGAAAATATATGAAAATTATTTTCCTGCCAAACGCAGACGAGAGGAGACAGAAACAGAGTTGATTAATTATCATTCTCCGCTGGGTCTGTGACGAAAACGCTGGAACTGGATAATCCTGTTATTTCTGGCTAGTACACAATGAACCTGGGTTAATCCGGTTACATGGGTTTCTCTCCTTTTATTTAAATAATTACATTAGGCTTATGACATTGACGCACCGACACATACATACATATACTGTATATATATATATATATATATATATATATATATATATATATATATATATATATATATATATATATATATATATATATATATAAATGTATATAATTATATATATATGTATATATATATATATATATACATATATATATATATATATATATATATATATATATATATATATATATATATATATATATATATATATATATATATATATATATATATAAATAGCTACAGGGTGAGCATACTAAATATTAGCTTTTTCAAGATGCTTTACCTAACAGATGAACACTTGAATACATATTCATATGCGAGCTAATAAAAGCATTAATAATATAAGGGAAATCTAAAGTTAGAATATGTAGATATGAAGTCAAAAGTTTAGTTTTCTATGATGCGAGTCTGGTACTTGTGTGTTGTCTCAATGCATATTAAACATTTTTCTGGATGGTTCGAAGCTCTTGCATAGTAGGATTATTTAACAATGGATGTGGAATGGTCAATGCTAGAAAATGACACTGCTAATTCGGAAAAGTGAAGAGTGGCTGAAAGTTGGTAAAAAAAAAAAAAAAAAAAAAAAAAAAAAAAAAAGTTGTAGTGTTTGCATGAGAACTACTGACAAAATTATGAGTTTGAATAACGTAATGAGGGTAAATTAAAACCATGAATATGGAATGATAAATGTTAACCTGAAAAATGTAAATTTAGAAGTGACCGATTCCTATAAATATCTAAAATCTAAATACAACGTACTAGCTCTATTTTATGAAAGCAAAGTATGGGCGTTAAATGTGAATGGGAGACAAAATGTTGAAGCCGTTTGGATGAAATTTTCGTAGAGTATTATTATCATTATTATTAGCAGTAATTAGGTTACATTTCTAACTATAATAGTAGAATGATTTACGCCCGGAAGCTCTGACAGGGGAAGCGATCCAGTGGTGAAAGGAAATAAAGAAATAACTAATGAACTAAAAATGACAAATAAAAATAAAATAGGAAATTTACTAGGAGCAGTAGCAACGTAAGATAAGTGAAATATAAACTATAATACGAGATTTGTGAACCAGCACAATAGAAAAACATTTACAATATGTTTGAACTTATAAAGGTCCAAAAATTCAACTTCCAGATTAGGAAGATTACTCCACAATCTGATAACAGCTTGAACTAGAAAAGCTCTCTGAGAGTGCAGACCTCCGCCACGGCAGCTTATTTCTCGAAACCAGCGTGTCTTTCCCCGATTCAATTAATCCTTTCCAGCCCTTTACATAACAGTATAAAATCCCTGCAAGTTTCATTACTTTACGATTAAAATTGTGGCCGTATGATTAATGATAGGAATTTTACCTTTTGCTTGACCTTGACCTTGGACTCGACTTCGACCTTTGACCTAAACAGCTCTTTATATAACAGTTTGAAATGCCTGCAAGTTTCATTAATTTACGATTAAATTGTGGCCGTACGGTTAATGACCGGAATTTGACCTTTTGCTTGACCTTGACCTTGGACTAGACTTTGACCTTCGACCTTAATATGTATTAATTGGCGTGGATTTTCCTACACTCAAATACGAATCAAGTTTGAAGTCTCTGTGACAACGATGTCCAAACTTATGGCTGATTACGTGAATTGGATATTTTGCTTGACCGTGACCTTGGCCTTCCAAAATTTAATCATTTCCCGCTTGTTACATAACAGTTATTCTGTATAAGTTTCTGTACTCTACGATTAAAATTGTGGCCAGGAAGCTGTTCATAAAT
>NC_090731.1:138799444-138804444 GCF_036898095.1 Palaemon carinicauda
GTCAACCATAATGGATACACTATATATATATATATATATATATATATATATATATATATATATATATATATATATATATATATATATATATATACATAGGTCATAACACATCCCCTTGGAGTACGCCGCTGTTCAATGAAAATTCATTTGATAAGACGCCATTAACATTAACTTTGCACTTGCTATGCTCATGAACAGACTTAATCAAATTTACATATTTAAGAGGAATTCTATAGTAACGCAGGACTCTACACAAAATTTGCTGGTCACTATCAAAGGCTTTTTCACAGTCCACAAATGCCATCAAAAGGGGATTCCTATATTCTACGCGTTGCTGTACATGTCTCAAAATAAAAGTTTGATCAGTGCGACTTCTACCTTTTCTAAATCCTGCTTATTCATCTATCAGCTTTTCGTCAATCTTTCTCTCCAGTTCTTTAGAATAAGAATACTATATATCTTCATAACAACTGACGTATGTGTTATGCCTTTGTAATTGTTGCAATCTTTTTTTTTTATATTTTCACCAACACCGAAAACTACAGGTCGCCCCTACTTCTCCACTCTCTGCCTACATCATAAAGTCATTAAAAATCCATTGCGTAGATGGCATTAACACTAATGGATCCTGCTGCGAATTAATTATATCAAAATTGCCTCAAAGCAAACAAAGATAATTTACAAAGCTTTTAGATCCCGACATTATACTTTTGCTAATGGTTTAATTAAGCAAAAAAAAAAAAAAATATTATTAAATAAGAATAGTGTATCCGAGGACGTCTAAATATTTAGATATCAACACGTATACGCAAATACACAAATTCAACCTTTTCCACCCCTCCTCCTTTCCTAATTACAACACGCTAGTTTGGGCAATTTGTGGGAGATTGTTGTTTTCCAAGTAGTCGTCGTTAAACGTGATATATATATATATATATATATATATATATATATATATATATATATATATATATATATATATATATATATATATATATATATATATATATATTGATAAAACCTTACATTTGCTCTCCATTGTATAGGGAAGATTAGGTAATAAGGTGTGGCATTTGAAATAGTGAAATACTCTTATAACATAACCTTTTGACAGATCCTGTTCTGTTCAGTCAACAATGTTGTATCCGGTCAGTATTATCTAGGGCCCACGGTTTCTTAACCAGGAGGGGGGTGGGGTGGATTTCAGGTTTCCAAATCAAGGAGGGAATTGGGATCACAGACTGACCAACTCAAACTGTTAAAGATTTGATTTTTTATTGTTTTTGAGCTCCCCAAGGATCACTATAAAATAAGTCACGTAAAGTTATAAATGTATACGTTCTTAAATGAAAAAAAAAAAAAAGGATTTTCTAAATATACGTATATTACTTGCAATGCACTTTTTTACGGCAGACATTCTTGAAAAGGAATGGAGAATAGCTTTCTGACATGTGGTGAAAGGGGTGCTTGGGCCAAACAAGGTTGAGAACCACTAATCTAGGCAGTCATCATGTAATGATATTCTAGGCTGTCTTCGGTGGATGGATAGCTTGTTTGTTCGCCCTCTTTAACTAAGGATGAAAAAGTAAGAGTTGAAAGAAAGGAGATCTCCCTTCCGCTAAGATTATCAAAAGGGAAGAGATTAACCAGTCCAATGAGTCAAGCTCGACCCTGACAGAGCTGGCATCCTCTGGTAAGAAACTACCAGTTGTAAGACAGGTAAATAACCTTTTACTTTGCGAAGAGTGACATCAGTATCCGTTGACAATTTATTATAAAACGAAAGGCCTCTTGCTTGACTCATAATCATAATAAAAGAATGTCAAAGGGGAAAAGGTAACTAATAATATTAAAGTAATTACCAAATAAAAACTCAGCCTGAGTAGTGTTTAATATGATTTATTAATGTTTCCCATTAAAGTGATTAATTGATTACTTAGGCCTATTATGATTAATGAACTTTAATGGTTTAATTCAAAAGTCTTAACAACGAACGATCTTTCAAGTTAGGTAAAGTTGCCAAGGACATTTATGCTATCACATGTATGCAGTGCATTTTCTTTACTTACCAAGTCATTCCCTGTATAATGACACACACACACGCACACACATATATATACCTATATATATATATATATATATATATATATATATATATATATATATATATATATATATATATATATATATATATATATATATATATATATATATTCATATTTATATAATACATATATAAATAGATAGATAGATAGATATACACACAGTTATACACACATATATACATATAATATATATATATAAATATATATATATATATATATATATATATATATATATATATATATATATATATATATATATATATACATATATATGTGTGTAAATCACATACTGTATATACAATCTATAAAGAAAATTACCCTAACAAAATACGCAATACACAACATTCTGCATTTTAGTCTATTTCGACATATACTTGTTTGCTATCGATGACAGGTAAAAAAAAAAAGAAGGGTGAAACAACCTTTTTGCGAATAATCTCGACATGTTTTTCGGAGGTCATCCGGTTTAGTGAGTATTTTAACGACTTCCTCTTCACGCAGGGGGCCAATTCAGAAGCCGATCTTTCATTCTCTCCTTTCAAACATGGGATAACAAACATGCCAAGAAGGCGCTTATCAACAAACGTGATTTGCAAATATTTGTTCGTTTGTTGATGGAGAACAAATTGCGCATCTTTTGCGGTTACTTTGTTTACTTCATTCAGTTTAGTTTCTGGGAGAAATGGCACGAGCAAAATCATGTATATTATCGCCATCCAATTAGGCATTATTTTTATTCTTTGACTGAACATAATGCGAATCTTGATCAAAAGATTTAAATGAAATGACAATTGTGAGTGAATTTTTATTATTATTTTTTCTTCTTCTTCTTCTTCTTCTTCTTCTTCTTCTTCTTCTTCTTCTTCTTCTTATTATTATTATTATTATTATTATTTTTATTATTATTATTATTATCATTATTACTAATATTATTATTATTATTATTATTATTATTACTATTAGTGTTATTATTATTATTATTATTATTATGATCATTATTATTATTTGTGTTGTTGTTGTTGTTATTGTTGTTGTTTTACAAATACTGTCCTAGATAAGACGGCTAACATACAAACAAAGAAATTTATTGCCAAAAGGTATTCTCATTTCCTTCTTATCTTTCGAAAAATCGTCATTTCAATTTAGCATCTTTTAAAACGGAAATGTCTCAGGTAAATAACCGATTAATATTTCAAATCTACTGACAACGTTTACGAAATTCATTAGAGTATTTTCTGCATGGGCAAGAATCCAACATTTCTTTTGAGGTTGAGTTAAGGGATATTATACGCATGATAATAAAAGTTTCTACGCACTTTCTTTAAAATGGATATATGTTGACAAAACACACTCACACACTCTCACATAATTTATATATATATATATATATATATATATATATATATATATATATATATATATATATATATATATATATATATATATATATACACAGTATATACACACATATATATAATGTTTATACATCTATATGCATATGTATACATGAATATATATGCAGAGTATATGCATATATATATATATATATATATATATATATATATATAGAGAGAGAGAGAGAGAGAGAGAGAGAGAGAGAGAGAGAGAGAGAGAGAGAGAGAGAGAGAGAGAGAGAGAGAGTGGATGGGGTTGTGAGTGTACTGGAAACATGAACTAATGTACTCATTAATATGTAACAATCAGACCGTAATGAAAAATAAGTTACCACTATTCTTATATGTATTATTCATCATATTCAAAACGGAAAACAAGTAGAAATTTTAAATAAGCCTCTAAAATAATTTAGGTTACCCTTATCCTTATTTTTAAACACGTAGGTATTGAAAGTCTTTATATATAATTAACAATTAACTTTTTAGGCACCTTCTAACATCGGGGAATATTTTTGCTTCTCATATACGTTTGTGTGCGTATTAGAATCCCCTAAATGGATTTCCATTGGCAATTGTAGGAGGTTAATGTCCATTTTTAACAACTAGTAGTGCTACCATAAATGTAATCTGAGACCTTGAAAAATACACGAAGGAATTTATATTAAGATTGCATGATGAGTCACTGGCCCCTCCCTCCGCAATATGATCAACAAGAACTAAAACAACAACAACAAACAACAACAAATGCAGTCGTTTATAGTTTACTGTATGACAAAGGCCTCAAACATGTCAATTCATGACTGGGCTTTGGTCAGTTTTCATCACCACGCTGTCCAGTGCTGATTGGTAACAGTGGGATCTTTTAGTCTGACATAATCAAGACCAGGTGAAAAAGAAGGAAGGAGAGATTGGAGTCACGACTTAGAGAAACAAGTATATTTACCTCTTGCCATATGGTAGAGACTTCATGACTGGAGTATTATAATTAAATGTGAAACGTTGCAAATAATTAAAGTTTTTTCCGGTGAATGGATCATCATCCTAATGAATATATTCACTTAAAGGAAACAATCCTACAAAATTCTCAAAGATTTTGTGCCAGCGTCCTTCCTCTCTCGTAACGTCAATTGGGCAATTATGGTCCACATTAACAATGCAACCTTGACGAACATAAGAAAATCGATCCTTTCAAACCTTAGCTCGTTACTGCATAATGGTTTGGTATGTGAAAAAGTTTCCGAAGGCTGTTTTTTTTTTTCCTTTTCTTTCCTAGTTACGTCTCGTAACTTTTTCACCAAAGTTGTAAATATAGCATTTTTCAGTGACCTTTTGGTAATTTTAGGGCAACGAGATGACAACGCTAGCAGCCTTCAAGGTTTTGCCACAAGTTATTCAACGAAAAAGACCCCTAATTTTTTACATGGAATGCAGTCCAAGGTTACTCCATCAAAACTATCTACAATAACACAGGAAAGACACAATGTAATAATAACAATAATAA
>NC_090731.1:138806944-138824444 GCF_036898095.1 Palaemon carinicauda
TCGCACAAGACGATGGTTATCGCTGTCAAGTAGTTTATACATCTCCCTTAGAGTAATTGGTAAACTTACAAAACTATTTCTCAATTAGTTTTTAATGGGCAATCATGTTCTTTTTTAATAGACTCTAAGATTAATTTTTATCGATATTTTTAGATAAATGACTAAATGCCACCATCACATATTCCCCATACAAACACTCCATAACTTAATCTTAATGGAGGCTGTACTCATAAGCAACCAACAGATTACTTGCCAATTAAAAGCTACCTTTTTACGAGACAGTTCCCACTCTATTTAAAAGTTGAAAAAAAAGATCCTATCAGTAACAGCTGTCTTGTTTTTTATTTGAATGCGTTCGTATTAAGTGTCAATAGATTATTGCTGAAAGTACACACACATACACACACACACACACACACACACACACACACACATATATATATATATATATATATATATATATATATATATATATATATATATATATATATATATATATACATACATATACAGATATAAATATATATACATTATATATATACATATATATATATATATATAAATATATATATACATATATATACACACACATATATATACATATATATTTATCCCTTTTGATTTACTATTTACTATTATTTGTGAATGTATTATTCTATGGAAATTCTCCATAATAAAAAAGGACACAATGCCATAGGCTAGACGGATAGTGGTGGAAAGATAAAGCATCCGACATTACCATAGTAACTTGCCTTTCATGTTATTTTCATAACATCGTGGTAGCATAACAGTGAACTCATCTTTCCAAACCCAAGATAGCACCATGGCTTGGCCCGGTGGGGGCCCTTCATTCGGTTCTTAATTTATACTACAGACTGCATGATTATAAGAGCCCGTGCTTGGCCGCAAGGTCCACGCAATCTTCAACGACAACAATGGTCTTAATTTGGAATCTCAAGGTTTCAAGTAGAACAAATACCAGAAATATTTGATAATTGTGAAGTCAAAGGTTCATTGTGTGTGGGCGTTGTATTTATACCGATGTGCTAAATGTGTCAGGTATATTCCATATTCATAAACGAATGCTTGTATCTTTGTCTAGAAAGTCGTTCATGTTTCTTATATTTGGCTCTACTTCACAATGTGCAAGGAATATAAATGGGCTAAGTTCAATGAAAACGTAATCAGCCATCGGGCAGTGGCTTGTTTGCTAATCTTTGCCTCTCTATCTTTATCATAAAATTTTGTGTAGCTGCTTTTAAAATTTGAAGTCTTGTCATGTCCATGTGTCTGAGCTAGATAATTTAACAACTCAACTGTGAACAAGATGCACTGCCATGTGTCAATGCATATTCACTGACGTGCAAGTAACTTATTTGGGATTTTTCTTATAATATCCATCTCATCGAATTTAAGAACAAGTAAGGTTCTTATGAGTGAAGATCATGAATATCAAACACAATCTTCTCGTCAGAAACAGCTAGAGTAGTCATTAGGATAATAGGCTCATTGCCTTTACTGTGCAATATCGCACAGATGTGCCACGCCCCATTATACGCATTTTGGGGCTGTTGCTAGCGCGAAGAAGGTGCAGGTGGACGGGAATGTAAGGCGAGGGATGAGGTTAAAACTCGTTGGTTGGGATGTCTGAGAGGGAAGCTGGATGGGAGATGGTTAGATCTACTGTACATGGGGGGGGGGGGGTGTAGAGAGAGTAGGGTTGAGCAATGTGATAGTGGCTAGGCATGTTAAGGAGGGGGTGGGAGTTGGATGATGCTTGTTGTGAGAAGGTAAGCTTGAGGTGGAGGTCGGCATGGGTAGAATTAGGGTTCCCGGAACAGGGGCAGAGGGAAGGTCACCTGCCTGGCATCTGCAAGTCATCACGAAGCAAATTTTTGGAGCTCCGCCAGCAACCTCATGTGCATCACAACTAGCCACAGTACACCATGTCCCTCGCTTCTCTTATGGCTCGTCCATTTTTTCCTTATTTTTTTTTGTAACTACAATCATTACCTTTTATTCTAGTAGATTTCTCCATATGGTTTTCATTCTTTTTGACAGAAATAATATCAATGTATATTTACAACTTATATCTCTTAAGGCATTATTCACCGCTGAACTCGAAGACTTGACAGTTGTAGTAGGATATATTCTGTTTATTTTTATGCTGTATGTGGTCTTGCGACATTGAATTCTTCATCTTCAGAGATCCATTGCAAAGCGTCCTTATTAATGGAAAATACTGTATGAAGCGGCATGCCTTTTTACCATATTCATTATCTAATTTCAAACTAATCTCTATTCATACTTCTGTTTACTTATTTATTTATTCACATTAGATGATTGTTTTTGATAAATTTACTATACTTTACTGACTATAGTAATCTCCTTTTTACAGAAGGCATTCTTAGTATGTAAACAACATTCGGCTTTATGCCATTTGAATATATACACATTCTAACAAGGAGTAATTCTTTCTGAAAAGTTAATTTACAAATCATGAAACTAATCTAGAGATACCAAACGTTTGAAGAATTCTGTGAACTTGTGAACGTTAAGCAACAAGATAGATCCTTTACTCTAGGATCTTAGATGTCAAATAATACTAAAAAAAATATAAATAATTATAATCAAGAGTAATTCACCAGACAGTAGCACATTGAAGCAAACCTTTTGTGAGTGCGTTTTTCAACTAAGAGGTAAAGAAAACTTCCCTAAATCTTACTAATGGATTCAAAGAAAAAGGAAAACTAATAAACTTCAAAATAGAGACAAATAAATTGTTCTAACTTACGTGAAAGAACAATACTGGAGTAGTAGTCTTTATACTTAATTAAACCTATCAAACATACTTTTATAGTCTAATCAAATCAACTAGATTGTAAATTCTTTGAAATAATAAGAAAATACTTTAAAAATATAAAGACTTAGGTTTCAGAATAGAAATAAATAATCTAGGAATGTAATAAGACAGACAGACAGACCTTCAATCTTTTAATATCAGAAGTAGATTTTTGCAACATTTCTTCCCTGCGAAGAAGCAAGGGACAAACAAGAATGTGAGGCTCGCAACTTTATCAAATTAAGTAATGAAAATTTTGTAAAAGAAAAAAAAAAGTTTTTACTTTGTTAATTTATTTATTTACTTATTTATTTATCTCTTTTTTTTTAAATGGGAATCTCTCATATAATTATCTTCATCTCATCATTTTTAGTTAAAAATGTTAAATGTCGAATATCTCATATTCCATATGATGATACACATATATTAACTCGACCCCATTCTCCTTTTTATAAATGTTTGTACATTTGCATTTATGATCAAATATGTAACGCATATTTCACTCTGCTTTTTCCCTCAAAATCGGTGGCGACAAAACAATATGGTGCAGGAATCTCTATAAATCTCTAGAAATGAGACTGCTGACTCAAAGCTGTCTTCTTGATACCATGCAGGGATCAATGTACTGATCCAGTCTTCTATCTGGGCGCGCAGGCATGTGTGAGATTGCTAACTACACTTTGGTGTAATTGGTTGTATAACTACGTACTGTATTTATGCGTAACAATGTATTTATTATAATTGTACCTTTTACTCAAACTGTTGAGTACTGTAATTATTACTGTTATTACTGTTTACCTATTACTGAAATCTACAATGTATATTTAGTTTCTGTTAAGCTGCCATACAGTTAAGTTTACATAATATATGAAATAACGAAATCTGTGTTCTCTCTTGCCCTGCCATGAAACAGAAATACAACATGGCGCAGTGAGTTTGTTTATGCTGTCTACTGTCGTTCAAGAAGTACAGTGTTAAATCTTTAGTACCCGTACACGATGGAGAAGCAAATCGAGCAACTGGCAGCACTTGTGGCAAAGCAAGCAGAGATGGCTCATCATGCACAAGAAGCAGCTACGAAAAGGGAAGAACGTTTAACCGCAATTCTAGAGGGTTTTGCTGATACCTCGGGACATCATAGGAATCAGTCTCAGGCAAGGGCAGTTCCTGCACCACACTTGTCGTCTTCTATATCTCTTAAAGAGTTTGGTTCGTGGCGTCATAAGTATGAGGGACATGCAGTGTTGACAAGAATGTCATCTCTCTCTCTTGCTGAGCAGCGATCAGCATTGATTTCCGTGTTAGACGATGATTGGACTCGCACTCTGAGATATGGTCTCTCACTGGGTGATGGAGCAGACTTGAAGACTATATTGGATGCCATGGAGTTGCACTTGCGCAACCAAAGGAATGTCATCGTGGACCGACGCGACTTTCATACAAGAGTCCAGGAGTTGCACGAGACCTTCGATGATTTTTTGTGCGGCATTAAAGAGATTGCTTCTTTCTGTGATTTTTGTGAAACCTGCATGGACAGCAGACTACGAGACAGGATCGTCGTTGGAACCAGAGATGAAGAGGCTTTGAAACGTATGTTAGAAGAAAAGAAGCTCACTTTGCAGATGGCTATTGATATTTGCAGAGCATCGGAAAATGCAAATGCCAGTCGTGCTGTTATTCGGGGCAGTGAAAAGTATAATGTTTCAAGAGTGTCCCAATACAAGCAAGGTCAGAAGGCAGCCCATTTAAAGGAGCAATGCTTTAGGTGCGGAGGCGAGCGCCATCTTGATAAGATGGCATGCAAGGCTCTAAACAGGGACTGCAAACAATGTGGTAAGAAAGGCCACTTTGCAGTGGTGTGCAGGTCAAAGGGACAGCCACTGTCTTCTCAAAAGGAGAAAACGAATAATAAAAGCACGTTCAAGCCTTCAAAGCAAAATCTATATCGTGTCATTGGAGATGTTTACAGCAACTGTGCGTCATCACGTCCAACCCCTCAGATTTGCATCAGTACCACTCACCCCAAAGGATCAAGTTCGGTTATGTGGACACCTGACTCTGGAGCGGAGACAACTGTGATGGGACTTGGGAACGCTAAATCTCTTGGAATTCATGAGACTTCACTGGAGCCTATTGTTATGGGTGGTCTCATTGCAGCAGGTCGTCAACCTCTCACTAACATGGGTACTTTTGAGGCTTTTTTAACTTTGGGGAATCGTAGTACGACAACAGTTGTATCAGTCGTCAAGGAAGTGAAAGGTGCACTTCTGAGCTGGTTTGATTGTATAGCGCTGGGAATATTACCAGAAAACTTTCCAGCGCAAATACAGCATGTTACATGTTCAGTGTCGAAACCGCATATAGCATCGAGAACCAGGAAGGTTTTGGAGCCGCAAGTGATTTCTAATACACAGGATGTTGTGCAGTCTGCAAGTACCTGCAATTTGATGTCTGTACCAATGGCATTGCCAAGATGGCCACACAACAGAGACCCTACAGAAGCAGAGCGTGCAGAACATGCAGCTTCCATCATTTCTGCTTATCCTCATGTATTTGATGCTTCAGCTACTCTAAGGGAAATGCAGGGAGGTCCTATGAGGATTCAGCTGTCGGCAGATGCACATCCTTTTGCAGTGACCGCACCACGCACCATTCCGTATTGTTGGAGATCGGATATTAAAGCTCAGCTAGATGACTTGCTTGCTAAGGATATCATTGGTGAGGTTGATTACCCCACCGAATGGTGTCATCCGATGGTTCCTATTGCAAAGAAGATGGGTGGTGTGCGGTTGTGTGTGGACCTTACAAGACTTAACCGCTATGTGCGCAGACCTACATATCCAGTTCGATCCCCGCATGATGCTATATCGTCAATGGATGCTGGAGCCAGGTGGTTCACTACTTTGGATGCGAAGATGGGATACTTCCAAATAAAGATTGCTGAAGAAGATCAGGATCTTACTTGCTTCATCACACCTTGGGGACGTTACAAATTCAAACGAGCTGTAATGGGGCTTGTATCATCTGGCGATGAGTACAATCGTCGAGGAGATCAAGCTTTGGGAGATATTCCACGTACTGTCAAAATTGTTGATGATATTTTGGTGTATGATTCTAGTTACCGTGACCACTTAGCCCATGTGATCACACTTGTGCAAAAATGTGACAAATTTGGAGTGACCTTAAATCCAGACAAAATTTTCTTTGCTCAACCTAATATTGAATTTTGTGGTTACAGTATAAATCATGAAGGTTATAGTGTGGATTCTCGGAAGGTGAGAGCCATAGCTGAATTTCCAAAGCCACAAAATATCACTGATCTCAGGTCATTCATGGGTTTAACCAATCAGCTTGGGAGCTTTTCTTCTGCGATTGCAGCAGCTGTACAGCCACTCAGGGACCTGCTTAAACCTCGGAATGAGTGGTGCTGGACCCCTCAGCATGACGTGGCCTTCAAGAAAACTAAAGAAGCACTCATAGCTCCTCCTGTTTTGGCTCATTTTGATGCATCTTTACCTACTATGCTTCAAACTGACGCATCCAAGTTGCATGGTATGGGGTTTGTTTTGCTGCAACAGCATGGAGAGACTTGGAAGCTCATCCAGTGTGGATCCAGGTTTTTAACGGATGCGGAAACTAGGTATGCCGTAATTGAGATTGAGATGGCTGCTGTACTTTGGGCAGTGAGGAAATGCAGCGTTTACTTGGCTGGTTTGCCTTATTTTGACCTGGTAGTAGACCATCGACCACTTGTTCCTATTCTCAATTCAAAACTTCTTGGAGAAATAGAAAATCCTCGACTGCAGCGTATGAGAATGAAACTCTGCAGATTTACTTTTGCTGCACGGTGGCAAAGTGGGAAATGTCACAGCATGCCGGATGCACTCTCTCGTTCGCCAGTTCAGAGCCTTGTTGAGGACAATGATGTGCTGGATGATGCAGATCCATTGCATGCTGCTGTTGTATTGTCTTTATTAGCTACTTGTGAGGAGGGCATAAGGTTAGCACCTCTACGGGACCAGACGCTGGATAAGATTCGTGATGCTTCTGCACATGATGGTGAATATCTATCATTAAGAGATGTAATAATGAAAGGATTTCCAGATCATAAGCATAGCTTACCAGAAGAGTTGCGAGCATACTGGGGAATTCGGGACATGCTGGCCGTGGATGATGGTTTGTTAGTTTATGGACCTAGACTTATCATACCTCGCAGCCTGCGTAGCGAAACTTTGCGGTGTCTACATGATGCTCACCAAGGAGTAGACCGCACCAAGCGTCGAGCACGCCAGACTATATACTGGCCAGGGATTGACAGGGACATTGAGAACATAGTGACGTCTTGTTCTCGCTGCCGAGAGCTGTTACCAAGTCAGCGGAATTAGCCTTTGATGCAGGAAGACTTGCCAAGCAGAGTATTTGAGTCCGTGTCTGCTGATTATTTTCATAGCTCTGGCAAGACATTTCTTGTGTACGTTGATCGCCTGTCAGGTTGGCCGTATGTATCTTCGTGCAATGGATCAGCTTCTGCAGCTCAACTAATTAGTTTGTTGAGGCCAATTTTTTCAGACACTGGTGTGCCTGTAGTACTGAAAACGGATGGAGGACCGCAGTTCGCTTCATCAACATTGCGGCGTTTCCTTGCTCGATGGGGGGTGGAACACCGCGTGACATCGCCCTATAATCCAAAAGCAAATGGTCATGCCGAAGCTACCGTGAAGATTATCAAGAAGTTGATTTTGACGACCACAGGAAATGGCAAGCTGGATGAGGATGAGTTCGCAAGAGGGCTTCTTGAGCTCAGGAATACTCCACGGGCGGACGGTAGATCTCCAGCGCAAATCTTGTTTGGACATCCTTTGCGTTCCAGGATTCCGGCTCATAAAGGAATGGCAACGTACAGCTGACGAATGTGATATACAGGCTAAGTACCTTCGGCAGCAGGCAAAGGAACGGTATGATGCCACTGCTAGACCACTCTCTAAGCTGAACCTTGGTATGTACGTGGATCTACAAGACCCTAAGACAAAGCGATGGGATAAACCAGGAGTTGTGGTCGGAATTGGCACGAGGAGGGATTACCTCGTGAAGACTGGGAGTGGGCGCATCTATTGGAGAAATCGGAGGTTCCTACGACCTCATCACCCTTTCTTGCCAGGAGACATTATTTCTCCACCTATCTCAGTGTTGGGTGGCGAAGCTTCAGGATATGGAGATCGTAGATCACCTGCAACATCACCTAAGCCTGATACTCAGTTATCAGTTGCCTTACCCGTACGACGTAGTGGACGTCAGACACGGGCACCAGAGCGTTTAGAAATAAGATGGGACTCGAAATCATATACTAAATAAGGACCTTAAGATGCCAGGTATCCTTGTATTGCACCTGCCATCTTGGGGGGAGGTGTGAGATTGCTAACTACACTTTGGTGTAATTGGTTGTATAACTACGTACTGTATTTATGCGTAACAATGTATTTATTATAATTGTACCTTTTACTCAAACTGTTGAGTACTGTAATTATTACTGTTATTACTGTTTACCTATTACTGAAATCTACAATGTATATTTAGTTTCTGTTAAGCTGCCATACAGTTAAGTTTACATAATATATGAAATAACGAAATCTGTGTTCTCTCTTGCCCTGCCATGAAACAGAAATACAACAGCATGCACACACACATACCCGCACGCATACACTCGCAATTATATATATATATATATATATATATATATATATATATATATATATATATATATACATACATGTCTATATATATATATATATATATATATATATATATATATATATATATATATATATATATATATATATATATATATATATATATATATATATATACAGTCTATAAATATACATACATACATACATACATACATACATACATACATACGATACTGTAAATACAGCATATCATACACATATACTAACATAAATAAGTATATATATATATATATATATATATATATATATATATATATATATATATATATATATATATATATATATATATATATATATATGTGTGTGTGTGTGTATGTGTGTGTGCATACATATCTTTTTTTTACTATTAATAGCTAAGCTACAACCATTGTCTGAAAAGTAGGATGCTACAAGCACTAGGGCTCTAACAGAGAAAATAGCCCAGTGAGTAAAGGAAATAAGGATTAATTGATTGATTGATTTGGAGTTTTCTGGCATCCTTACAAAAGAAAATAAGGAAATAAATAAACTATATTTGAGAAGTAACGAAAAAAAAAAAAACTATTTTAATGGCGTTACAAATAAAATCTTCACCGTTTATTAGTCCAAACATCTTATGACATTGGGTTGTCACAGAAAACAATATATTTTGACGGAAGAATATCCGGTGTTACGATGCTCCTCCCCATAACGGAACTGTCATTGTCTATTGTTTTCCCACCTGTCGTAAACCAAGTAGCGTTGAACCGACGGATGGTAACAGGAAAGATAATACCTTAACCGCAGCATGAGGAAGACACACACGTGTACAAGTGCTGAATGAAATTCCCGCTACGAAATAACGCTTTCAAAATTACAGGGACTATAGCAATGTCTTGATTTTGTTTTCATGCGATCCAATATAGAAATAGATTAAAGCTGAAAAGAAGAATAAGAAAAAGAAGACACACTTAAGTAAGTTACTTGTGGAAATGTTGAACCCAGTTTCCTTTCCCAAACAAAAGCGTAAGGAAAACAATTACTTTTGAAGGTATTGACGAAGTTTATCTTTCACCAGCCCATTAGCTACAGTAAAGAGCACTTCTAGTAAAAGCCTTTGATCGTTATCGTATTTTAGGAGAAGGAAAATAACTGAAAATTTATATCGAAGGTAATGCTCCGAAATATAATGTAAATCGTAAAGATATAGGTTATTGTGGATAATGGAATTCCTGTTATATCTAGCAATGTATTGCAACCACCAGTGTTTAAAAGTTCTGAATACTTACTACAACACTTTAGACTTTAGCCTTGTGCAAGTTATTGCGAGTCTGTTTCGTATCTGAAATTCACGCCTAATTGTTTCAAGAAGTTTGCATAAAGATTAAAAAGGTATTACGTTTCCGGTTTTAAGCGAGTATTAATAGATTGGAGGTTTCTTACGAACCTAAAGAAATAATTTTTTATTTTTTTTTTTGGGGGGGAGGGGATACACATCCAATTAATAATCAGATCTAACGTTTAAATTGGCTAATTGAAAAACAACGGGATCACAAAACTACACTATACACACACGCCACTCGCACACCAACAGATAGACATATGGACACAGACAGATACTGTATATATTATATATACCTGTATTTTACAAATATATATATATATATATATATATATATATACATATTTATATATAATATATATGCGTGTGTAATATATATATATATATATATATATATATATATATATATATATATATATATATATATATGTATATAATATATATATATATATATAATATATATACACATATATATATATATATATATATATATATATATATATATATATACATATTTATATATAATATATATGCGTGTGTAATATATATATATATATATATATATATATATTCTATATATAATATATATATATATATATATAAATATATATATATATATGTGTGTGTGTGTGTGTGTGAGCATCTGGCCATAGGTAATAGGAATGATGAGAGAAAACGTGAGTCATATATCTGGCAAAGCAAGGAAGGTAGCAGAGCGTGTGCTGAAGATTGACGAGAGACTTGAATTGCCTTTGGAAGCATAAAGAGGTTGACGTTCTTGAAATGAACTGTTTGCGCAGTTTGTGGTGTAAGAAGAATTGATGGACCAAGAAAGCACTAATACACCAATACTGGGTGAAATGGTTAGCATAGGTGACAGGATAGATGCAAGTACTTTGAAGTAGTTCAGTCAAGTGGAATGAATGATTGACAGTAGATTAGTGGAAGGAGGGAGTAATTTAAAAGTGCTAGGATTTAAGAGGAGAGGAAGCCCTAAGAAAGGTAAGACAGCCACTGTGAAAGACGAATTGGATATGAAACTTAATATTCAAGAATTACAAGAGCGTAAATTTTCAACCATGATTCAACAGTAAAGGATGAATGTGTCATTGCTCGTTGTGGTGGTTTACACTAGAACCACCATATGTTCCGTGAAATAGTCTAATGTTGAAATTTGTTATGTATATATGTATGCATGAATATATGTATGCATGTAAATAGCGAGAGAAAGCGAGAGACAGACTATGTTATACCTAATTCTCATTCACTATATTAAGCATAAAAGAGATACAGTACTGTGGCGCGTCATCTTGTTAGAGAGAAATCTCCATAAAGGAAGTAGTGTTGAGACAACATAAGCGTTACTGAGAGATTGAGGTTAAGTTTCGATTGCTATAAAAAGTAGTTTGGCTACCTGGACGGATCCCATTCTCGGTAAGTTGAATCTGAGGTTACTTACCTGACGATGAAAAACACATTTCATTCACACTGGTTTAAAACACCACTCTCTCTCTCTCTCTCTCTCTCTCTCTCTCTCTCTCTCTCTCTCTCTCTCTCTCTCTCTCTCTCTCTCTCTCTCTCGGTAAATGTGTTACAATAATTCTAAAATCTAATGATTTGCAAGGTTTAAATCAAGCCTTAAAGTTCCTTATGATGTCTCAAAATTATCTCATGTTTTACGTCATCACCACCCGACCAATCTTACGCAGATGGGAATCCAAGAAACTTTTAATTTCTATAATCTTAATGTGGTCGAAGGAAGCGTCATGCACTAAAATTAAGGGTCTTTTTTGTGCACCGGATATCAAAGGACCACTGTGAACTAATGGAGCCAGAAACTGTATATTTAGATATCCATATGGGAGAGCTAATGCGTCATAGCCAGTTAGCAGTAATAAATTCGTCCAAGGTTAAGTATAATTTTTACAACAAGGGGATGTGTAGCTTCCTGGAAGGACTTTTTTTCATATGTCTAACTTTTCGTTAGTGGTTTATACATCTAGAGGTATACACAGTACATATACATACACATGTGTGCGTCTGCATGTATGCATATAGTATACATTATATTATGTATTCTGTATACGTGCATGTATACATATACACCTTAACGTGGTAAAAGCGTTTGTGTATAGCTATGATCAGCAAAGCTGTGCCAGTCAGGGTAACCAATACTAGGTTGGTTTGTTGTGAGCGATGATTCTAAAGTGTCCCACCATCACCAATACGCAGTGGCCAGCGTGGTGATGAAAACGGGCAAAATCCAAACTTGTCTTGAGGCCCGTCCTCCGGTGGACTACAAACGGCTGCATTTGTTGTTGTTGTTGTTGTTGTTTTTGTATATCTATTGAGAGATCAACATTCTTTGTGAATATGATTCACAATGTGTTTCAACTAGCAAAATTCATTACCGCAAGAAAATTTCGAAAGTAGTTGAAAAGATCCTAAAGTAAAAGTAAAAACTACTGCAATATCAATGACAGATAGCAGCTTTAGGTTAGATGAGAAGATTAATAATGGTATACCTTCTTGCGTTCACTTCAAGGGCCGATAATCACGAAAGTCATAAATGTGCCATTCTCTATTTTACTCATATTTTATGTTGATATTGCAACAAAAACGATATATCATTAACATACAAACGCACAAACACACACACACACACACACATATATATATATATATATATATATATATATATATATATATATATATATATATATATATATATATACACACACACACAGTTGTTTCTAGTCCAATGAAGGGCAAAGGCCTCAGAGATGTCATTAGTCATATCTGGGGTTTGACCATTTTCATCACCACGCAGGTTACTGCGGATTGGTGATGGTAGGAGACTTTAGTCTGATGGGTGGTCATGTCTCGTACAGTTTTGCTCATCATGGCGATACAGAAACCCTTTCACTACGTAAAGGTATACCCAATCAGAGAGGGTACAAACACACGTATTTACTTATTTATGATATATATATATATATATATATATATATATATATATATATATATATATATATATATATACATAGATAGATAGATAGATAGATACATACATACATACATAGATAGATAGATAGATAGATATGTCTTTTATGAATCGAAAAAATAACCAACCTTCCCATAATCGCAAATAGACCTTAGTATATCAAACCTATGAAGAATTTTTCTTATTTTACCTGCGTATATACATACATACATTTACACATGAACAAACTTTGTATGTTTCCTTGCACTTTGTACCAAAAGAATGAGAAATTCGATACGAGAAAAAGAAACAGATTGAGCAGGCGTACAGAAATTCTCGTATATTTATCAAGTAAACAAAATCATTGAGGTAGGACGAACATAGCCAGAGGCGGGGTGTATCAAACTTATTTGGGAGGTAATATCTTTCTGTGGTAAATATTAAGCGCTCTGAATCTTTCTATTAAGTTTTCAAAACCCAATATTGTTGTCTGTATACACGTACGTTTACACACACACACACACACACACACACATATATATATATATATATATATATATATATAATTCTTAAATAGCTGAAACCGAAAACTCTTTAGATAGTGCTTATCAGTGCAGGACTGCCAATCTATGAACAGGCAACCACACTCACACAATTTATATGTATTTGGAAAGTGTTCTTGGTTCGGTAATTTACTTCAAAGACAAAACTAAATATTGATATTTGCAATATTAAAACTTAGACCTGGCTAACATGTAAAAAATAAGGATCTACGCAAATTTTATACCTTGGAAAAATAAAGGACGTTTACTTGATATCCTTCGCAGTCCTATTATGCAAGCGTAGAGAAACATGTCCTTCAAAGTTTTTATTTATTTTTTTGTGACTTTAGTGAACAATGTCTTTGTTGAACGCATCCTTCATATTTTTTGAGTGGTCGAATAATTATATAAAAAAGTTGTTTGATATAAGTGCAAACTCATCATGCTTGACGTTCAACAGGACAATCTTCATAAATCAAATGATTGTTAGCCCTGACAAATAAAAATACCATGACACTTCAAGTTTGTATTCAATAAATTCTCTTGAGGCAAAATCATGAGCTATTTGTTCTTTATAAAGACCTCGAATGGACTGATAAATAGTGATAAAATTGCAGTGCGAGTAAATAATAGACAATAATTTCATTGAGAAGATGCCCTCACGCCATCATTCATGTTGACAGTAATTTACCATTTCTAGATATAAATTTACCTAGAGTTTGGTTATGGTTATTTGATGGCGCATTGATGGAATCTTTAAATAATAGATTTAATCTAATAATAAAAACATCCTATTAATGTTTGTTAATGTTTATATCATATAAAAAATAATGATATTCATGCTGCAAGATGTTTATATTTTTTTATCAAAGTTCTTGAAATGTTGTTCTGTTACCTGTTTCTTTTATAGTTGTGCTGATGATACGTTAGATCATCTTAAGGATGATTTCCTGGTTTGTCAAAATACAAAAAATTCATATCAATAGCACACATACGTCATAGCCTTTACCATAGACCATTGGCCTCCATGTTTTATTGAGATACTAAGGTCTCGCACAATCTAGACCAGATGTCTGGCATTTGGATATTATTCGTGGCAATGTAACGGAACTTCAAGAGAAGTTACAATGATTAATTAATGCCTGCGGTTCCTATGGTTAATATTTATGATTTATCTACAGCATCAATTATGCATACAACTACCATATTACATTGTTTACTTTCATTCATTTTTAATGTGTTTTAGTTTTGTTGCAATCATAATTCTTGCTTTTCTGTGGCGCATATTTTCTTACAGAATTTCTGCTGTAAACAATAGAAAAAAAAACTTTTTATAGCGATTGCTTCATGCGGACGTTCAGCCATATATATATATATATATATATATATATATATATATATATATATATATATATATATATATATATATATATATAATATATATATATATATATAAATCTATATATATACATATATATATATATATATATATATATATATATATATATATATATATATATATATATATGTATATGTGTGTGTTTGCTTGTTAAATAATGGAAGTTTCGTTTGAAGTTAAATGTCAATACCAAAACAGGGAAGATCCCATCTGCATACAAGTACCCTCAACAGAATGAAGGGCTTAAACCGGAGGGGGATCATATACATATACATACATATATATATATATATATATATATATATATATATATATATATATATATAGATAGATAGATAGATAGATATATATATATATAGATATATATATATATATATATATATATATATATATATATATATATATATACATATATATATATATGCGTGTGTCGGTCTGTTTCACCAACGAAAAAACACATAAAAGAAATAAAGGAAATAGAAATACATTACTATGCTTCGAACAATACGCATTGGGACTCTTCACGATGCACATTAAAAAGGTGAAGAAGGGTAATGTGTATTGGTCGAAATACAGTGATTTATTTCTTTTCCTTTGTTTCTTTCATGGGCCTTTTTTGAAGAAATATGTTAATGACCGATCACGGTTAGAGTACATACATATACACACACACACACGCATGTATATATATATATATATATATATATATATATATATATATATATATATATATATATATATATATATATATATATATATAATGATAAATTTTGCACATTTTTACGTGTTTTTCATATACAAATAAGCCATATATATTTTAGATATATTAATGTCTGGATTCTCTTAACGACCTCGGGATCAGAGCCCCAGGCGAAATCACACAAAGACAAGAGCTTGGCTCCGGCCGGGAATCGAACCCTGGTCGGCAAGCTTATATAGACAGTGACTAACCCATTTGGCCAAATGGGTTAGTCACTGTCTATATAAGCTTGTCGACCAGGGTTCGATTCCCGGCCGGAGCCAAGCTCTTGTCTTTGTGTGATTTCGCCTGGGGCTCTGATCCCGAGGTCGTTAAGAGAATCCAGACATTAATATATCTAAAATATATATGGCTTATTTGTATATGTATATATATATATATATATATATATATATATATATATATATATATATATATATACATACATACATATATATATATATATACATATATATATATATATATATATATATATATATACTTCATATAATGTATATGCATATTACTTCCAATCTTTGTGTTGAGGTATCACTGATGCCAGGCACATTCAAAATGCCTAGACACTTACTTTCATTTTGAAAGTCTACTATCTCCTAAAGCGGTTTAAACTCATTTTTTCATCCTCTCCCATAAGTAAATGACTGAATTAGATGGGGACAGTTACATTGAAGAGTATAAGTAGAAAGTTTAGCTATTGATTGATTGATTGGGTGAGTTAGTTAGAAAGTGATTGGACTGTACTTTCCATCGTTTCAAACGTAATCAGCTAACCTGCCTTCATCGAAGTTTCTATTTTCGTAGCTGGGGTTTCTCTCTCTCTCTCTCTCTCTCTCTCTCTCTCTCTCTCTCTCTCTCTCTCTCTCTCTCTCTCTCTCTCTCTGTTAACTGTTTGAATATGATCGTGACGGATGTACTTTACATTAAAATTGTGTTTGCATGTCGATTTGCAAGCAAATTGAGATGAAGTTCTTCGTAGCAATATGATTAAACAATATACTCCGAGAATGATTTTGATTCAGGGTTTATTGTTACATTTCAACTTCTCTTAGTTTTTTATTCCTTAAAAATGCTCTGAGGAAGTATCTCTGTATCTATGATTATACTGATATGCTTGCAAAAGGCACATGGGTGAGTGTATCAAATCTGCCTCACTTCGCTGTTAGTTTCCGAGGTGTCTCCCATCAGTTTTCCAACCTCTAAATAGGTACCAGCAACTGCTGGGGCCAATAAAAAGGGTGTTACCCTAGTAACCTCAACCCTAAAAAACTAGAAAAGAAATCAGAAGTATGTACCCTTTTTGGAGCCACTGCCGTCAAAAGGCATGAATGCTTATGCTTAAAAATATACATACGTTCACGCTAATGCACACTCTAAACACACATACTCAAATACTCGTACATCTCTCTCTCTCTCTCTCTCTCTCTCTCTCTCTCTCTCTCTCTCTCTCTCTCTCTCTCTCTCTCTCTCTCTCTCTCATTATTATTATTATTATTGTTATTATTATTATAAAAATAAAAGGGTTTTGTACTTCCCCCCCCAAAAAAAAAAAAAAAACAACAACAACGATCAATTCAGCCAACGCATTGTGTTTCATTCATCATCCAGTTTATGAAATCAGCTTCTGAGATTGGACATAAAGCTTTCAATTGGTCTTTTACGACAAATAACTTTAATAACTACTTGTGGATGTAAGAAAAAGACTTGCATAATTTTTTCTTAGCATATGCAGAAAATGTTCACTAGACGGACATTTCAGATTTAATTAAACACAAAATACTCTATAATGTAAAGGAAGCTTTAAAAACGTCCACATATTGTATTTTGTACCCTATAAATCGAGTGTGTATGTGTTAATTTTGCCACTTTCCACGTAACTATTTTCACCACTTTTTGCTACAATGATAGAATATATTCAATAAAACAAATC
>NC_090731.1:138829444-138831944 GCF_036898095.1 Palaemon carinicauda
CACACACACACACACATATATATATATATATATATATATATATATATATATATATATATATATATATATATATAGTACTACTAATAGGATGGTACAGTGTGGAAATTCTAAATGCAAAGGATGGTCAGAGAGAATTATGAAAAATCTTATGCAACATGCACAAAAAACTAACTGGAAAACTATGCTAGAGATTATTATCAAGATCAGGAATAATAAATTTAATATACCGCAAATTTAGATCAAACAAATTAAGATGAGAGTCAGCAGCTGAAGACCAGAATGGAGAACAATGCTCAAAAACAAGGTAGAATGAAAGAATTAAAAAAATTCTTCAGAATAGATAGATCACCGAAAACCTTAAAAGACTTTCTCAATAAGCCATTTTTTTTTGTGCAATTGAAGAGGAAACGGATTGAAGGTGTTTCTCAAAAGTATATTTGCAAACAAGAATTACACCTAAATTTTCAAATGAGTTGTATATAGTTAAATAAAAATTATCAATGCAAAGAGCTGGATGCTGAGGAGCCACTGCCCTCCACCTACTGAGCTTACAATCATACCTTATATGTTGTTAGAGTTCATCTTCATGCCTCATAAGTTGCACCATGTACTAATTTTAGAGAGATTTCTTTTAAGTGATTCAGCAACCCAGATCTATATTCAGGAGATGGAGTTGAGGCAAACAGAATAGCATCATCTGCATTTGCAACGTGCTAAGTTTTCTAGGCCAAACCACATACTGTATGTGAATATTGTACGAAAAGTAATGGGCTTAGAACGCTACCCTAAGGAACACCAGACATCATATTCCTATGCTTACTATCATGCCCATCAACAACTCTTTGCTCTCTATTACTTAAATGAGATTAATAATGATATTAAGAAAAGACCAATCTACTCCCAACTGTTATACATATCGTTATAACTGAAAAATATATATATATATATATATATATATATATATATATATATATATATATATATATATATATATATATATATGTAAAACTCCCAAGTTGTATGGTCGAAGATTTGTCATGAGAATATATTAATTCACATATATTAGTATATAAGATTTATTCATTCTTATGATTCACGCTCACAAAAGCCATGAGGGACTTAAATAAAACCATGATATAGCGAAAGACAATAACTCATACAGGAGGAAAATATAGTCAATACTATATCAATTGTTCATTTGAATAAAATTTAGTTTTGAAAATTGTTTTCATTGAAAACCGTCAACATAATATTGGTTATTGGAATCCATTTGCATTCTTGGATCGACACCAATGAATCCTTCAAATAAAATTGTAAGAAAAATTACATAAGAAAGTTTGGATTATATCTTTTCACATCGTTTGAAAATCCCTTTACTTCCTCTCGAGCTCTCTTCTGAATTGACATAACTTGGTTCCGTCATAATCTGAGACAGTTAGCTCCATAAAGCGTTAAGACTACTTTATAAATTCCAAATCCAATATTCATTCAAAGTCTTGCGGTTCGGAAATATAAATATATGTATATATATACATATATATATATATGTGTATACAGTATATATATATATATATATATATATATATATATATATATATATATATATATATATATATATATATATATATATATATATACAGTATATATATAGATTATATATTAATACATATAAATATATAGCTATATATATGTGTATATATGTATGTATATATATATACACACACACACACACATATATATATATATATATATATGTGTGTGTGTGTGTGTGTGTAGAAAGAGAGAGAGAGAGAGAGAGAGAGAGAGAGAGAGAGAGAGAGAGAGAGAGAGAGAGAGAGAGAGAGAGAGATGTTTGTGTGTATACTGTAAATGCACAAAGAGCCACACACACACACACACACACACACACACATATATATATATATATATATATATATATATATATATATATATATATATATATTACAAAAGCATACACTTCAAATACTCATTCACACTATTCTACGCGCAAAATCATTATTCATATTCCCCTGGAGTTGCAGTATCTTTTAACGAAATTAATGATCCTCAATTTCTGACTCTCACTAATAGCATATAATGGATGTTGAGCCCGTTTATAATGCGAGAATATAAAAAGATCATAACCAAAGGGACGTTGAAGCGAACCCAAGTCCATTAATTCAGGTTAATTTTCCGCGAATTCTGTTTGAGTCAGCTGTGACTGGGCGCTAGTCTCTCCCGAGGGGAAATCAGACTGAGTGACTGTCTATCCCGAGGGGAAATCATACTGGGTGACTGTTTATCCCGAGAGAAATCAGACTGGGTGCCAGTCTCTCCCGACAGAAATCAAACTGGGTGCCTGTATCTCCCGAGGGGAAATCAAACTGGGTGACTGTTTATCCCGAGAGAAATCAGACTGGGTGCCAGTCTCTCCCAACAGAAATCAAACTGGGTGCCTGTATCTCCCAGGGGGAAGTCAGACTGGGTGGTTGTCTATCCC
>NC_090731.1:138836944-138846944 GCF_036898095.1 Palaemon carinicauda
AATGCAACATTTTAGTAAGACCCATCCTATAACAGAATAAGCCATTAGTAGACATTATTGGTCTTCCACTGCCTCTTGGGTTAGAGTTCTCTTGCTTGAGTGCACACTCGGGCTCACTATTCTATCTAATTTCTCTTTCTCTTGTTTTGTTAAAGTTTGTATAGTCTATATAGGAAATATTTATTTTATTGTTGTTACTGTTCTTAAAATATTTCATTTTTTCTTGTTTCCTTTCCTCACTGGGCTATTTACCCTGTTGGTGCCCCTGGGCTTAAAGCAACCTGCTTTTCCAACTAGGGTTGTAGTTTAGCAAGTAATAATAATAATGATAATAATAATAATAATAATAATAATAATAATAATAATAATAATACATAAAAAACAAGAAATCACTGTTCACAAAATTCGATCGATTATATAAATGTTAATGATATCCAGATGACCAGTTGTGTGTACCCAAAATCAACTGGAATGCATACACCTGATGCTAATTAACCAAGTGCTATACGAGCTAGAATTTTAGACATTAGCGCAATAAAAAAAAAAAAAAAAAAAAAAAAAGATGAGGGAGCTAGAACCCCCAAATTTTGGCTCATAGTCAAAAGATTCATAAACTACGACTTAATAATCTATAAAACATAAAAATACAATAGGGACATATACTCCCCATTATGGTAATTTAATCTACTGCAAATTAAAATGGATTTTCGTTCGAATATTCAGTAAGAACAAAATAAATGAACTGAGTTTGAACACTTTCTTTGCTATATATTACTAACAAAAACTTTGTTTAATCTATCATTTTGAAATTACATAATTTCATCGCTTTCAGATTACCAACTGCAATCAAGCAGGATTGGGATGTTCAATTTTATGAATTTTTTTCATGGACCCTGACTTTCCATTTTATTTGCCAATTCACATGCAGCAGATTCGAAGAATAATATAACTGTATTTTTAGGAGGAAGTAACCCTTTTCTAACTGAGTGTGTGGGAATAGAGATTACAACACTCCAATCAAATAAATCCCCTCTATTTTTCAAGTGATAAAATCAATTGAATATATTTTCCATTTCTTGACTAAATTCACTTCCTCGTTCTTCTCAGTTTTCGTTCATATAATCCATTTCAAGATACTTTTCACTTTGCATATATATTCTTTTTACATACTATTGATATATTTACTCTTTGGCTTTGCATACACAGTACGTCTGATTAGTATGATTTCCCCTCTATCAATTGTGGCATCAACAATTTCCTTTGTGCCAGAGCCAAGAAGTTAATTAACTAGTGTACACGACTTGTCAAAAATGACTGATATATATATATATATATATATATATATATATATATATATATATATATATATATATATATATATATATACACTTGTCAAAAATTACTGATATATATATATATATATATATATATATATATATATATATATATATATATACATATATACACACACACACACACACACACACACATATATATATATATATATATATATATATATATATATATATATATGTGTATACACGTACACGCAATCGCCTCTCACCAGGGCCTCCTTCTCCTTCCCCGAGGGACGGGAAGAGCTGAGCATGACCGGAAAGAAACACACACATACACACACACACACACACATATATATATATATATATATATATATATATATATATATATATATATATATATATATATATATATATATATATATATATATATTCAGGCACTTGCTCTTTAGAATATTTCCCCATTATTTTAACAAGCAACCAAGATAGTTCGAGACTTATCGTCAAATTTGGATGTAAGGAAATTTCCCTGGGTTCACTTACCGAGAGTATTGATATCGATTTATGTTGGAATCATCCAAGCAATAACGATAATTTGTCCCACTTTAGATGTTTAAGATGGAGCGTGGCTGCAAATCATAGTCAAATTTCTTGATATGAAGATATATCTTCAATCACATAATATTGCTTGCTGCTACAGAGCCTTAGATAAATGGAATTTTTCATCAGTAGGAATGGAGATGATTTCATAAGTAAGAATGGAAATATTGATATTTTCAGATGTCCATCGTCATTTTTAATGGTTAACGTTGACAGAATAGTCAAAAGTGCTGAGTTATAGGCATCAATAACTTTAGGTAATATGCTACCTTATATTCTTAAATAAAAGATATGAGAAGTGCAGTTATATTCAAAGGCATGAATCTCAACTTTGACAAATTCATAAAGACCTTTTGACTAATACGCATCGTTTTCTTTCACCTTTGTCTTCTCAATCTAATTGAAAATGGAATGGTAAATTCATTTGGCCAAATACACTTCAAGATTTGAAATTGTGTGTTGTCGTAGTTCCCAAAAGCCTGTTTTTTTCTTTTTTCTTTTTTTTTTCTTTTTACCAGGCAAATGTATTTCACTAATATGCTCATTCTTAAGCTTTCCACACATGCCATTCATCTAAGAAATGTATTATTCCTTCTAATTATATAACTGATGCTGCATCTAACTCTGCATCTACGTTTTATATAAACAACTATATCAAAATTTACAGATACGATCAACCATTTTTCTTTTCGTAGTTATGACGTTTAAACATATAATGTTGCAGGAAGCTGCCAGCCGGTTTTGAATGTTGACATTTCATTAGCTCTGCCAATCTGATAGCTCTAGATTTGTATAAATCATTCGAGACACGCAGGAAGACAAATGGGTTTATTTTTTATCAAAACTCGCACTTCCGTTGAAATGTTAACCGAATAATTAATTGATATTTACTTGGAATTCAATTTGTAATTTTTTCTTAGGAGTGTAGAGTGATGAATGTACTGTTGTCCTCTCCATACGCAGCGTAGATAAATAGCTTTTTATTATTCATAGCTCGCATATCTACGAAATTAAATCTAAGTAACATATTTAGATAATCGCCAATAAAGAGAAAAATCTAACCAACCCTTTCCTGGCTTAGAACTCATCAATCCACAAATATTCCTCGGGATCTATTAACAACTTTGATGAATGCGATGAAATAAAATCTGAATCTACAGACGGAGTTATTTTCATTTCTAAATTTAATCAGCACTTCATTGGTTTCTCATCGCTATGTTGGGATAAGTTGCTACGCCTTTGTCCTTCCCCAACTAGACTGCGGCCCACCATAGTCAAATCACTACGAGTTTTGATCCACAGTGAATATAAATAAAGCTTTCCATATGCTTTAATTAACACTTAAGTTCACATCTACATCCATCGGAAAATCTAACCACAACTTCCATGGCTGATAGCTACCGCCTTCAATAAAATTATTAGAAATGAAATGCAAAGAAATAGAAGTAAGCTATATATACTGTATATAAACACATATACAGCATATACTGTGTATATACACCATATATATATATATATATATATATATATATATATATATATATATATATATATATATATATATATACACATACATGTATACCGTAGATCTAAGTCAAATCTGTATCAGCATACATAGGCAAATAAAACACATTTCAAAATATAATTAATTCACGATGCTTTAGTTCCTTCCTCATCTCTTTTCTTTGAAATCCTTCAGTAACGCAAATTTACAAAGCCAAAGGCTAACAAACAAATAAATATAGTATATCCCATATAATCTTGAACCACCTTCTAACTTAATAGGCGAAGGGCAAAGCAAAAAAAATATACCTTAATTTTTTATTGAAAATTTTTCTTTTATATATGTTTGAGACCTACTAAGATTTATATTTAGGTTTGTAATAAGTGAGGTTATATTGAACATTATTTTTCTATCAATAATAACTCTATAAATTTACAATATCAGCGATGACCTTGCTAACAAACCTATATCTTTTCTTGCAGGAGGGGTGAACTCGACAGAAAAGGACCTGCCTGGGCATCCAACGTCAACATCAGACCCTTAAGACAGATCAAATTCCTTCAGTCATGAGCTTCGAGAGAGAGTGATTACACCCCATCATGTTTATGATGGCACGATAAAATCCCGAGCTTGATTGAACACTCATTTCAAATCGGAATCACCGACATACATCAGCCTTCTTGGCATCTTAATGACCACACGACGCAGTGGTTGCCGTTTTAATAACGGATAATAAAAATATACAGGTTGATACTTGTACATATTGCTTTTTGACAAAGTTATTAATATCTAAAGAAAAAGGTGTGGTGTATATTGCAAACTCATATCACTACGTGTTCGCAAAGTGAATCAAATTACGTTTTAATAAATGAAATGAAATGCAATAACACCAAATATGCTTGAATATCAATTTTATTTCAAATGGTGTTGTCAGAAATGTATAATAGTGTGTGAAACTAAAAGGATACGGCGTTTTAATTTGAAAGCTACTTTTGTGTAGTGACTTGGTTATACACAATACTGTGAAAAATATATTTTAAATCTTCAATTTAGGACATTAACAGCATAGAGAGGAAAGCTATATATTAAGTGATAATCTACAAAGATGAATAAATGTTGATGCTTAAAATAAACATGTAAAACATACAGAACTTAGCATTGACATTTGAAAATTGTTTTAATTGCAGCACAAAATAAGAATATATTAGAGACTATTAACTTCATATTAACTGTGATTATGTCCTACAGTTATTCAGAATAGTTATCTGAAAACAGTAAACTAACTGAAAAAGTAGGACCAAAAGCTAAAGGCAAAAATAATTAAAGTGCGACGAAACGGCCAAGATTAAGTTGAAAAATCAGCATTGCTGTTGAAACCAAACTATAATGGCGTCTACGGTCACAAGCATTAAAATGGAACCCAATACTCCAGCTAAAACAAACAAAAGCATAGAAGGAAATAAAATGATTAGCATGAACAGTATACCTCTAGATATGAAACCTCAATCAAATGTAAACAGACACAGAAAACAATTATCAATGCCTTTTGATCCAAGTCCTATTCAAGCTTCTTTCACAATGCCATGTAATCTAATACCTCACTGCGGACCATTATCTAGTTCTTGTGGTTCTGTGTTTTACAAAGACAAAGCCCCTGAAGGATCTACACCTTTTAGTCTCCCTTTTGGAGTCAAGGACATGTTTAGTAATGAAGGAAAAGAGGATTCCTGTGCTTCTATGAACAGAACTATGTTAGGGGAAAAGGAGCATTTGCTTAATTATTCAGAGGCATCAGGACATCCTTGTAACATAAGAATTCCTGTGTGTGAACAGCTGGCGCAGTGTACTGGATATAATAATAATAATAGTGGAGTTGTGAAAAATCAACCATCACGTATTAATGTACTCCCCACTTCATCAGAGATTATTTCACCAAAATCTGACATATGTGCATGTATTAATCCTGGGACTAGTCATGCATGTGCTTCAAGAGTATCGCACCGATCCTCTCTTGGTATTATTAACCCTCTTTTCGACCAAGTGACATATCCACCTCAGTTGACTCCAGGTCAGCCAAGCAGTCCAAGGAGATTTTCCCTTGATAGCGTTCTCACTCCTACAAGCTCGGGATTACCCGACTTTCCAAGTTCTTTTGCGATACCCTCTTGTCGAACGAATGTATTGGAATCTGATATGAATAATTTACGGCTAAGTGATAACCCCACAATGATGACAAACATACCGAATATTGGAAGTCCATGTTTTTCATATGCAGGCAGAGCGTCATCAGAAGTTGGGATTTCCAGTAAAGAGCCTCAGTCCAACAGTACATTAAATCAAGACATGATGGGAAGCACCAGTGGTAAAAATGTTAACTCTGATGCATCACAGTCAAATCACAGTCAAGTGAAGACACCAGGAGCATTGGCTTCAGACTGGTTTAGTTTACTAACACCATCACCTGAAGCTTATGCTCAAAGGCTTTTCTCACCAGAAGATTTACGTGATGAACTCCTATACCCTACGCCTTATGGAGTATCATCAGAAGTTTACCAAAATATAAATGCAAGAGAAGCAGATTTTGTGCTTTTAAAGCCAAAAAGGAAACCAAGAGTGGAAGCTCTCACTCCAGTAAGTGTGCCTGGAGAACAATGTACAGTATCCAAGCCTACAGAAAGTGAAGATCAACAAAAGAGTAATTGTTCAGATACAGAGGAGCCTTCTCATCAGACGAGTGAAAATACCTCTAGGAAAAATTCATTGATTGAAAGGCGAAAAAGTAGTTTAGAAAAACTCTATATTCCTCCTATACCGGAACAAATAAAGCCACCTCCTCTGGATATCAAGGTTGATAATTTTGATAGAGAAGAATACATTAACTTCAAAAAACGGCTTAGTGCATCTGAAGCATTGACTAATGACCTATTAAAAAACAACAGCAATTCTTGCCCTTTGAAGCCATTCAGTCTCCCATTAAGAACTTGTTCAGATGATGTGCTGAATATGTCTGATATAAAGAGACATTTCAAGCAAACTGAGATTATACAGAAAAATAAAAACAAACCAGACAAAGTAAGTAAAACAAAAATCTCTGAGAAAAACTCTTTAAATACCAAATATAACGCTTTGCCAACAAATTTGAAGAGCGAGAAACAGTTGGAAAATACTTCATCAAAAAAGAAACCACAGGAGAAGAGTTATTTTATGGATAATGGGTTTTCCCACAAAAGTCGAATTTGGAATGATGACGCATTTATGAAAAGTCAGTTACCCGGAAGGAACATTCGTAAACAGTCTTTGCCTACAGAAGAGCTTTTTAGTAACAGGCGCCCAAAAATAAGCCGGCATCCTAGTCTCAATCCTCTTCTAGATTACCAAGCATTGGAGAGACTTCAGCACAAATGTGGTACATTCTCTCCTGTTAGAGAATTGGATGAAGAGTTTTCAGGCTTCGGTGATAAATCTCCAAACCGAAATCATCTTTTCAAAAGACATTCTATTGCATTAATAAGAGAGGAAAAGAATACCAAAGAATACAGAGACTTTTTTAATGAAGGATCAGAAAAATCAAAGCAAAGCAACAGACGCCAGAAACACAAAATGCATCCGGTAACCGAAGAACCGAGAAAAATAAAAGGCCGATCGAGACATAAAAGAGAGAAGAAAACAAGTAGTCACTCTAAAGGTCGAGTAAAAGATCCATCTAATAAGTCCCATCTCCATCGTCAGCTCTCACAGGAATTTCTCAAGGCATATCCCGATATCCTTTTAAAATCAGAAAAGGAACCAAAGGGATCTCGGCATAGATGTAACCAAGAGGACCCAATAAGTGAGAAAAAACTACGAAATCTTCCACAGTCTTCCAGTTCTAAAAGACCTCTCAGGAAACACCAACGCCACACAGCCAAGCCAACTCACAAAAATTCGAAGGCGTACACAAGCCCTCTTGGCCCTGGCTATGAGGTGAACTTTCCTGACCTGGTAGTGCCATACGAACGTCTGGAGGAGTGCCCAAGTCCTACTTTCCTCAAGACTGATTACCCTCTTCCGGAATCCAATAGGTAGTTAATTCTTTGATTAATATTTAGCGTACAAAATACATATTAAAGACTATCCAATGCTTCTCAAGTTTAAACATCTTGTTAATATGATACATAAATTAAAATCATCAGATACTGAAAAGATAAAGCGAATACAAGAATTTCATTGAAACAGAAACAGGTGACTTGCATTATTACATTAGCCTAATATATATCTTATGTTATTAGGAATTCATAAATTTAAAAAACTAACATATGAACTACACACTAGTTCCTTAATAGCAAGTATTGTTGCAGCTTATCAGAATTGTAATGAACCTCCACGAAACACAAAAGACTGTTAATGTTATTTTTCTTGAAACTTTTATATATCATATTAGCTTTTCTTAATTAAATTTTTTCGCAAAAAATATCTAATCCTTTCGTAAAGCATAAACCTGCAACGTGCTAAACTAAAGTATTATTATTATTATTATTATCATTATTATTATTAATATTATTATTATTATTATTATTATTATTAGCTAAGTTACAGCCCTAGTAGGAAAAGCAGGATGTTATAGGCCCAAAGGCTCCAACATGGAAAAAAAGACCAATAAGGAAAGGAAATGAATAAACTACAAGAAAATTAATGAACAATTAAAATAAAATATTTTAAGAACAGTAATAACATTAAAATAGATCTTTCATAAATAGACTATAAAAAGATACTTATGTATACATTCAAAAGAGATCGCCCGCAATATAATACCACAAACTAAACTATTCCTTTTAATCTAACAGGAAGGAAAACGTTCAGCACCGGAAACCCAGACGAAGGCAACGCCATCGCCACGATGATGACTGCTACCTCAGCTCGTCTCCCTCTTCAAAGTCATCTTCTTCCTCTGGATCAAAGTCATCGAGATCCTCATCGTCGTCATCCTCCGGGTCATCGTCAGACTTGAGTTCATCATCTTGTACATCGTCTTCTTCATCGGATTCGTCCGACTCTGAGTCAACCTCATCATCATCATCTTCATCTTCTTCCTCCTCGTCATCCGATTCATCTGATATCCAGGATTTGATTCTATGATGGAACGTCGACAATAGTTAATTATGGGATTCAATAGCAATTATTGGAATTATATACTGTAATAAGCGGGCAGGAATTCGAAGAACGGTGTTGCATATTGCTTTGTAGATAAAATCAAACCTATTTTCGTCAATGGCTGTGCAATAACACTTTAGATTTAGCGGGGGATTTTAGTTGTATGAAATAAATGACCCATTTTGTCCAGAAGTTTTATTTAGATAACTGATCGTAAAATATATCAATGGGGTCATTAAATAGTTTCTGTACCTATAACACTATGTGCATTGTGTGTATGAATGTATAAACGTATAGTACACTATCGTACACACTCATATAAATATTTATATATACATATATATATATATATATATATATATATATATATTTATATATATATAAATATACATACATATATATATATATATATATATATATATATATATATATATACACACACACATATATATATATATATATATACATGAATGTGTGTTTACGTGCAGGGAAGTATGCCCACATCGACATGATCATTTAAGAGCGTGAGCATGCGTGTAAATGTTTTATGTGAGTAATTGTCATATACCGAGTTGCTTAATCACGTCTTTATTTTGGAAAAGGAAGGAAAAATCAATCTTTTCTTTCAATCAAATTAGCAACCATGTAATGAATAATGCTGTAACTCATACATTTCTATATATAATGGATAGATCAATTCAAATTTCATTTAACCTTTAAGGGTGCTAATATTAAACAATGATGCATTTTCGTTATTGAATTCAAATATACATATACATACACTTGACTTCAGAGGCATAATATAAAGGTTGTTTTAACACTGCGGATAACAAAGGAATATTATAGCTCTTCATGTATGTAGGCCTAGTGTAGATGTTCATCAACTTTATTCGCGTCTCAGACTCTAACGACTATTATCGCTGTAAAGTGTAAAAAAAAAAGGTACATAAAGCATATCTTTTCTTGTATGGAGTATTGTCATGTATATTCTGTATATAATACAAAGTTATATAAATTATCTGTAATAAAGGATGTTTTACATCTGGAGTCTCCTTAATCTTTTAAATTTTTTTCTACTTTTGTCCTTTTCTTCAATGTTTATCTTTTCATAAATAACACATGCTTCTACTGTTTGTAACTTTGTGCGATTATATAAATGGCACGAATATATTGTAATAGAACTACAATACTCTGGATAGTCAAACCAAATAACATAGAGCACATTTCCAACGCAGTCATTTTAATGCGACATACCAGCTGATTTGGTATGATGGTGATTGGAAAACAAGCTGGTTTGGCGTCCATATTAGGCTAATCATCATGCCTCTAGTTTCCAACCCAATCAATTTTCAATACGTGAAGTACTATTGCGACAATTATTATTATTATTATTATTATTATTATTATTAGCTAAGCTACAACCCTAGTTGAGAAAGCTGGATGCTATAAGCCCAAGGGCTCCAACACG
>NC_090731.1:138851944-138871944 GCF_036898095.1 Palaemon carinicauda
AAATAAGTTGTTTACATTGGCCGATGTACCTGAAAAGAGATCTTCCTAAATTGCTCTATGTATTTCAAGATATATAGTGGATTTTTCTACATGAATATAAAACGTTGGTAACAAAGACTCAATCATACGTATATGTCATTAAAAGAAAATGTTCGGGCACAACGAAATATAAAAAGGAATAACTGTAACATTGCATTGAAAATTGGTGTCAGAATCACTACAATTTATACAAATGGTCTGAATAGGATTGAAAACAGAAATTACTGCTGACTTACTTTTAAAAATAAATAAATATCCTCTGTTCTTCGCGGCATTAATAGCATCCACAGTTTAAAAACAGATTTAAATAGTTACTGTTATACACTATCGGTAAAAGAATGGGCTAATGAATTAGGAAATAACATATCATATACGACGATAACCTAGGGAAAAGTAGCTGAAAGTAAACACAATATATCTCCACATGACAGCATCATTCGTTGTATATTGAATTTTTGGTTGAGTACGTTACCTCGAGGGAAAAAAAAAAGTAAAAGCGATTTATTTATTTATTTACTTTTTAACGTCATTCAGGCGAGTGTGTACTAAGCTATAAAATCGTGATTATGTAAAATATTCAATGAAACCTGTTTGATACACCTTTAGTTGCATCAAGTGATAACTCTGTAAAAAGTGTTTATAATCTTTCAATATGTAATGAAATTATATTTTTGTAAGCCATCCATGTAATTTAAACGTTTTGTCTTTTTGCATAACTGTTCCCACCTCGAGTCTGGTCATTATTACTCTTAAAACTATTCAAGTCATAAACCTAAAAGAACTCTACGTTAGAGCATTTCAGATAATTATTTTGATCGATTTTCTGAACTTTTGTAACAACGTAACCTAACAGTGGTCTTTTGAAAGGAATAGCCAGTATGTAACTTCATATCCCCTAGAAAATCTCATAGAGAATGTGCAGTAAAATCAATTCCAGGAAACTGAGACTTTAAATTTCTGTTTTACTTTAAATGTAAGCTAAGAAGTACTATCAATAATGTATTACCATATGAGATTTCAAGTTCTAAATAGTCATTTGTATCGGTCGGTGTTATAAGCCAGGAACTATGAAATGCTTAGATCATTTTTATTCAGATTTGAGTGAGGGTTGGCTTGGTTTTAACTATTTAAACGTTTATTGGGTTATAGAGTTTCATGATGTGTAGCTCTTATTACCTAAGGAAGTGGGCTGTCTAAAAGTTATGCTGTGATGCCATTTTCTAATTGATGTCTTCCCCGTGTATTTTGAACTAAATCACGTGACGAAAGATGAAAAGGTCCCACACTTATGTTTTTCTCTTTGTCAAAGAGTAAAATTGTTAGTTATACTCACTACTATAATAATTGTATGGAAAGCATAGCAGGGTTGACGGAGTTTAAGTAATATACTTAATTAAATATTTGAAGTAGGTAAATTGAAAGATAGTGTAGACTTGAATTCAATGTGGAGGCCGATGCAATAAAGATACTGTTTACGTATTTCTGTACGAAATTCCTATTAAACAAGAAACCGTATACTTATATAAAAGAAAGGTGAAAGTCACTGAATAAGTGAAAGCATTCCATGAATTACAGGTAATATTATTCGCAACCTTTTTGAAAGAACACTTTTATGAGTTTCTCCCTTTATCATTTCATATTATTTCCTGTCTCTGCGTACAAATGAAATTATGGCAAGCAATACATGGTTTGGCAGATGCTGTTCATTACAGCACCTTATTTAGATAAAAAAAAGTTTATTACATAATAATCATATGACATGGATGAAAATTTTATCAGTAAACTAATAAGTTCAAGTATATGAAACTTTTAAAGATGGAAAGCTTCGCTACTTTATTAGAAAAATATTTTCTTTTTGAATGCAGAGCAATTCAGTAAATCATAAACATCAAACTTAGAGTTTTAATCGATACTAGAGGAAAATTATCTAGAAATGTCCATGAAATACTTTTCTAAAAAGTATTATCAGATTCTACGCAGTAAACAAAATTATTTATTTGTTACTTAAAGGATACTCTTCATTTCGCACATTTTCCTAAATAAATATTAGTGTCGTTGTGTATATAAGTTTTGGAAACCCTCAGGTAACTTATATATATTGTTATATGTATATATATACAGTATATATATATATATATATATATATATATATATATATATATATATATATATATATATATATATATATATATATAAATATATGGTGGTTTATTAAGAGGTTGTCTTTTCCTTTTTCTGATTATTTTTCTTCTCAAAACCATCCTTACTGTCCTCCCTTCAGTTGAAGTGGCTATCCTGGAGGGTATTTAGCCTTGCATGGTGTATCGGCTCCTCCATGTTGACCAGTTTTTCCGACTTTTTACTATAGTCTATGGGTATCATCAATCACTTTGTTTATAATTCTGTACGTATTGTTTTTGTTATAATTCTTGTTAATCTAGTTTTTAAGTATGATGTCTCTTTTTTATTTCTATTAATTCTCATGCTGTCTGGAGACATTGAGCGAAATCCGGGACCAGTACGTCCTAGATTTCGTCAATGTCGTCTTCTGTATTGCAATATTCGTGGTCTTCATGCGAATATCCAAGACCTTACAGTTGCGTCCAGACAGTACGATATTCTTTTGTGCTCAGAAACTTTGGTTTCTAATATGAGGCACTCATCTGAGCTCCTTATAACTGGTTTTAAGAAGCCAATAATGTTGAAACGTGATGCCATCCCTAGGGCCAGGGGAATGGCGGTGTATATTAGGACCGAGTACCCTGCTTCTCATAAGTCCTGCTATCAATGTGGATGTCATGAGATTCAGGTAATAAAAGTTTGTGGCAGGCATAACAACTTTTATTTGTGTTCGATCTACCGGAATCCAGACATGGATGATTCTATCTTCGATTGTCTTCTTACCATTATGGCTAAGATACAAGAAGATGATAGAAAGGCTTCTTTTGTCTTTGTTGGTGATTTTAATGCTCACCATAGGGAGTGGTTAAGTTCTATCTCTCCTACCGATCGCCATGGCTTAAGAGCTTTAGACTTTGCCTCTGAATCAGGCTGTGAGCAAATCATAAATGAAGCTACTCACAGGTCTGGTAATTGCTTAGACCTCGTATACACTGACTCCCCTGGCGTTATAACTAGTAGGGTTGGTTCTCCAGTCGGGACATCTGATCATGCCTTGATTTCATTAATAGTGAAGACTGAGCAGCCTGTCCCTGATATATCATATTCTTGTAAAATTTATATGAAATCCTAAGCAGACTGGAATGGTATTTTACATGATCTTTTGTGCTTGAATTGGTCACAATTATATAATAGTGTAGATCCTGTTGTCCCTTTGAATGAGAATCTAGTCAACATAATTGATAGGCGTATCCCTTCTCGTGTGCTAAGGTACCGAGTGAAGGACAAACCGTGGTTCAATGATGATTGTAGACGTGCTTATTTGGAGAAACAGGAGGCCTATCATCTTTGGAAGGGTAACAGATCAGATTTGACCTAGAACAACTATACTCAGCTTCGAGCTTCTGCTCAGAGAGTTTATGCCTCAACTGAAAAGGAGTACAATTTAACCATAAAAGAAACACTTTCTGGTACAACTCAGGAACATAAATGGTGGTCTACCCTTAAATCTGCACTCTTTGGTGTAGATGCAACAGTTCCTCCTTTACTTAAACCAGATGGCTCAGTCACTCACTGTCCAAAGGAAAAGGCAACCCTTTTGGCTGATGTTTTTGACAGTAAACAGAGTAATGAAAAACTTGAACTTCCTCATTCCTGTTTTCCTGAGGCTAAACTAACTAGTTTAGCTTTTCGATCTCGTGAGATTAAAGCTCTGTTGGTGGACATTGATGCTTATGGAGGTGTAGACCCAAATGGTATTTTTCCTTTGTTTTTTATAAAGACAGCAGATTTCTTAGCTCCAAAGTTATCTGTTATTTTGCGCAAGTTAGCAAGAAGAGGAGCTTTTAGCACTAGTTGGAGAATTGGTAATGTTACTCCTCTATGTAAATGTGTTTGTGGTAGCTCAAGTCCCACTGATTACCGCCCAATTTCCATAACTCCTATATTATCTAAAGTTTTTGAACGTCTTCTGGTAAAACGTCTTAATAGGTTTGCTGAAGGTAATCATCTACTCCCTAGTTTGCAATTTGGTTTTCGTAAAGGCCTTGGAGCATGTGATGCCCTTCTTACAATCTCCAATGCTGTACAGAAATCCCTTGATTGTGGTCGGGAAGTTCGTATGATTGGCCTTGATTTTAGTGCTGCCTTTGACCGTGTTAATCATGAGGCCCTTGTTTTCAAACTGAAACAGTTGGGAGTGGGTGGGTCGTTTCTTAGCATTATTATTGATTTTTTAAGTAATAGATCTCAAAGAGTTGTTGTTGATGGGCACCATAGTGATTATAGGAATGTGATATCCGGTGTTCCACAGGGTAGTGTTCTTGGCCCATTACTTTTCATACTATATACACATGACATGTGGTTTGGCCTAGAAAACAAGCTTGTTGCATATGCAGATGATGCTACTCTTTTTGCATCAATTCCATCCCCTGAATGTAGATCTAGGGTTGGTGAATCCCTTAATAGAGATTTAGCTAGAATTAGTGCATGGTGCAAATTATGGGGTATGAAGTTGAATCCTAACAAAACTCAAAGTATGATTGTAAGTAGGTCAAGGACGGTGGCTCCTCAACATCCGGATCTCAGTATTGATAATGTTTCTTTAAATATGTATGACTCTTTCAAAATTTTAGGTGTGATTCTCGATAGTAAATTTACTTTTGAGAAACATATAAGGTCTGTGTCTTCTTCAATTGCACAAAAAATAGGCTTATTGAGAAAGTCTTTCAAGATTTTCGGTGATCAATCTATTGTGAAGAAGTGTTTTAATTCTTTCATTCTACCTTGTTTTGAGTATTGTTCTCCTGTCTGGTCTTCAGCTGCTGATTCTCATCTTAATTTGTTGGACAGAAACTTACGGTCTATTAAATTTCTTATTCCTGATCTAGATATTAATCTCTGGCACCGTCGTTCAATTAGTTCATTATGCATGTTGCATAAGATTTTTCATAACTCTGACCATCCTTTACATTCAGATCTCCCTGGACAATTCTATCCTGTTCGTAATACTAGGCAGGCAGTTAATTCTAATAGCCAGGCCTTCTCCATCATGAGGCTCAATACTACGCAGTACTCTAGAAGTTTTATTCCAGCTGTTACCAAGTTGTGGAATGATCTTCCTAATCGGGTGGTTGAATCAGTAGAACTTCAAAAGTTCAAAGTTGGAGCAAATGCTTTTTTGTTGACCAGGCGGACATGAGTCTTTTTATAGTTTATTTATGACATATTTGTTTTTGATGTTGTTAATAGTTTATATATGACATGTCTGTTTTGACGTTGTTACTTATTTTAGAATGATTTATTGTTAATTTGTTCTCTTCATTTATTTATTTCCTTTTTTCCTTTCCTCACTGGGCTATTTTTCCCTGTTGGAGCCCCTGGGCTTATAGCATCTTGCTTTTCCAACTAGGGTTGTAGCTTGGATAGTAATAATAATAATAATAATAAATACACACACACACACCCACACACACACACACACATATATATATATATATATATATATATATATATCTAACGGCTCATTCACTTTCCATAAACAATTAACTTGTACTAAATTTAGCTCGTGTAAATAGTTTACAGTTAGATTAAACTAAAAATAAATATTAAGGTACATTAAGTTCAGATGCGGTAAGAAATATATATATATATATATATATATATATATATATATATATGTATATATATATACATATATATATATATACACATATATGTATATAAATATATATGTATTATAGCCACCAAAGGAGAAATGAAAAGACTTGATTGGAGTTAGTACTTTCATCCACTCCGGACATCAACAGACAACAATGATTGTTGAGTCTGTTGATGTCCGAGTGGATGAAAGTCTTTTCATTTTTCCTTTCGTGCCTATAATACATTTTATATTCATCACGTGTCAGCTTTCGTGATTGCTACACACACACACACACACACACACACACACACACACACACACACATATATATATATATATATATATATATAACCTTACTTAATTGTTGTATTTTATATAATAGTAAAGCTACTAGATATAATGGGTACCCCTAAGCATGATGTTTACGCAAATCTGAACTGCAAATTAGTTATGAAGCACAAGGGAGCTTTCACTGCAACCATTATGTAATTTCCCCAACGCTTAGTGTTCTGCATCCAACCATTCTCCGACATAACGGAAATAGTCATTTAGGTATTAACAGATAAGCGGAGTGCATAGCTTAGCAGCAAGGATATGTGTCGTTTAGAATACCTAAATTTACTAGTAATCAATTACTTTCCTTTTAAGGGTAAAGTTATATTTTACGAAATAGCATCCAATTGTTACTATTAGTATCAATTCGCCAATATTTTATTGTAGAGAACAAATATCCCATTAAATGCATCAGAGAAATTCCCAAAAGAGATGGTATGAGGAATATAAGGAAAGATTTGAAATAAAACAATAAATAATTATATATAAATGGTAAGAGTATTTTGGAATACTTATGTAAAATATCAACTTAATAGAATATATAAGATTGTATTATTAGCCCCTTGAAAATATCACGCAATATTACTGATATCATAAGAAAATTCTAGCCAGAATTTTAAAAACTAATCCACATTTTTTCTTTATATAGGGGGGGGGGGGGCTGTATCTATCAAAGGACATATTTGGAAGAATTTTGATTTTCAATATGCTTCGTATTAGGGAAACAATAAAAAAGTCGCTTTTATACAAATAGAAATCTTTTACCCAAAGGTTATACCGACATGAAATGTTTAGAAAAGAAGCAATTAAGGACAGCTGTGTTGAAGGATGTTAGCTTTAGAGCGGAATGTTCTCAATATCCGGAAAGCTTCGAAAGGGTAGAAGTCCACGAAGGATATGAATAACTCGTTACGTAAAGATGTCGACGTTTCCCTTTAACCAAAAGTAGCAGCGAAATTGAACTCTCTCTCTCTCTCTCTCTCTCTCTCTCTCTCTCTCTCTCTCTCTCTCTCTCTCTCTCTCTCTGTGAAAGGGATATAGTTTTTGATGGAACAAAAAAATAAATTAAATTCCAGTCAATATTTTCCAAGTGAAAATTTATGGCAAAAATATATTACTAACATTCTCCATGGGGCAGTTATCTGAAAACTTATATTTAATACCAATTTGAAAGGGTGTTTGAATTATTCATTACAATCTTGCTCATCATAATTATACGATGAATTATCTATTTTTAATTTTCTAAGCTTTTCAGACGTTTCATAAAACATTAAATACACATACTTTGATAAAGTAGAAAGTTGTTGAACTTACGTATATTAAAGATATCTGTATAAGTTCAGTCTCAGCATCAGGGTAAAAGTTTTATAATAATTTCCTCGCCCAAAAAAACTTAAATCAAGAAAACTTTACAGAAACTACTACCAACTCCATCAATCTATGCAACTTCCTTGACCTTTACCAATGGGACAGATGCTCAGTTCTCTTGGAAATGGACCAGAAATTTATCCCCCAAAATTAATTACTAAATTACTGCTCCAGCCTGTCAAGGCATAAAAAATTCTTGATATTTTGTTAAAATTTATAAAGATGTAAGGAGACATGAGTGAAAAATGATGACTCCAAGCTTTTTTTGACGGAAGTCATTATTCAATATTATGGGAATACGCAATATCATTAAGAAATTGGTGCCACTTACATATTATCTTTAATGAAGCATAAAATTCATTAAAACCCCTGTAATCTACAAAGGACAATATGGTATCACATACAAGAAATTGTGAAAGTTTCAATGTCATCTGCAAAGAGGTCTTTTGGCTCCGAGAAGTCTCTCCAATGAATAATTTTATTGCTTTTATGGAAACTGCTCAACCGTTCCTATGGCATTTTGTTAATGCACTGACAATAACAAAAACATAGTTGCACGCATCACCTTTTCCAAAAATACCATTCCCACTTCATACAAAAAAAGGAAACATTAAGTCAAAGGTCATTACGAAGAAAAGAAATGTTGTTTTAAGTCCGAAAAGATCACAAAATTTAAATAAGTAAAACAATAAACTGTGAAGTGAAAATTTTGCGATAGAAAAATTATTATTTCGAGGTTTGAAAATGAACTCAAACATTTTTCCCAAAACCCAAAAAACCTAATATCTATATCAATATAAAAAAAAAGCTTCAAAGTAAGCAAATCATTCTTTACTTCATCAATGACGAAGATTAGCTGATTCAGCAGCTTTTCCCCACGCCTGAATGTGTTGTTTTTATAATTGGTGGAAGAAAGAACTTAATCCAATGCTTTTGATGTAAAGAGAATATAATCACCTTTGATCTATTACGTTGGTCTTAATTAAATGGGCGTTCCGTCATCAAAGAGGTTTGAATATTCAGGGGAGTGATTATGGCTCTTTAAACACATACACGCTTGGGAAAATGTATTTCTTATATGGAAATCATACAGAGAGAGAGAGAGAGAGAGAGAGAGAGAGAGAGAGAGAGAGAGAGAGAGAGAGAGAGAGAGAGAGAGAGAGAGAGAGAGAGACTTATATATTAATCTATAGATGACTTTTAATTACAATTATTAATTGTATGATACTTTACTCTTTCTGTACATATACATGTATGTAAGTAGGTATGTATGTGTATATATATATATATATATATATATATATATATATATATATATATATATATGTTTTATTTATATATGTACATATGTATGTGTATATGTACATATGCATACACACATTTATACACTGTGTATATATATATATACATATATATATATATATATATATATATATATATATATATATATATATATATATATATATATATATATATATATATATCAACAACAAACAGTCTTTCATTCCCATTCGTCAAAACCCGTGGCAATAAGCCTAAAGACTTTTTGTTATTATGTATTATATAAGCTTCAATAGGAAGTTATCGCATAAATTAATCGAATAAAACGACAACATCCATTTAAACACTGTTCCACAAATAGATCTATTTTGTATATTTCTAAAATCTCTTGTATTTAATTAACGATTTGTGATTATGCCAAAGAGTTTTACACTAGGGGCTTGATAATAATGGTGCCGTATTCCACGAAATTCAGTATCTTTGATATCAAAATACATATTGGAAACACGAATCAATTACAAAAAATAATTTTAATTTCAGTGACAATAATTGCTATCTAAGTTCGATAAAAACTCATTTCAATTATAGACATCGGATGTATTATGGTATTACTTTGATATTCAATTCAGAACACAATGGGTCCAGTGAACCTTGGCATATAATCCGCTCGAAATGATGAGGATTTCAAACGCTGTCAGGATTATATGCAAAAGAAATAAAATAATATCTCAGCGCTTTTGGTGATAAAATGTTCCAGAGCTATTCCTGGCTATATAAGACCGCTTTGACATGATTTACAGCGATACCAAGGTTACATTAAAATGAGATATAAGGATCCGATTTTTCAGCAAGGCACATTAAGGAAGAGGTACAGAGCTACTGTAGATGAGGATAGGGTAGAGAGGTGTGGAAGAGACAAAAACTAGGGTTCCAGATTGGGCCGTAGCTTAAGGTGAAGATTTTACAGAAAAATAAGTCTAAATCTTCAAAGGGAGGGGATAAGTTAAATTCTTAAAACAATACAAAGATGAAAACAAGCAGGAAAATCAGTTCAATATTTTCTTCAACTAGATCAGGGATCCCTAACCCTTTCAGATTATTGACTGCTTCGTGGAGTCCTTGATTCCTCATCGTCCCCTTTACCTTGTAAATGAAATGATAAATAATTTCATCCACCCCTGAGGAATGGTATCGACCACTTCCGGATCCCTGAATTACGTGACCAAGAGATTAAATATCGAAATTTTAAATTATCAACTCTAACCAACCATGCATACTTAAACACACAAACATATACATAACCTACACACACACACACACACACACACACACACATATATATATATATATATATATATATATATATATATATATATACAGTGCAGTACTACCTCAGTTTACGACATTCCAGAAGTGAGTTCACCAATCAAAATGCCCCGTGAACCGAAACAACTTTTCTCATAAAAAATAATGGAAATTCACTTGATGCATTTCACATTTCCATAAATACACATGTACTCTTTTGTAATGGTAATTATTAAATAATTTATAACCCAAAACAAAAAATTAATACATGTAATTCAAAAAATAGAAATAAAACTGTAAAAGAATTCAACAGGCATAAAAAATTAAAAAGTTACTACATTACAACACTTCCTCATGATCTCATGCAAAGCCATAAAGGGCGTCCACTTCATTTCTCCTGTGAGCATGCTGATGTACTTACATGCAGTTGTAGTCAGGAAGAAAAAGTCCAATTTGCAGCTGAACCCCTTCAATAAAATAACTAGAGATTTAAACATTTTTTTGATTCTTTAGAGCTGTAGATACTATTTCTGGTTGATAACATCAAAATTATGTTGTGCATTTTTTTATTAGTATTTTTCTAAGATGGCCGCCTCTGGTACCTTGCACAATAAGTACATGGTATATCTTGATAACTAATACACTGATTTTGAAGTTCTTGGGGTCAATCTTATGGTTTTTAGGGTGCTGGTTTGGCCTACAAGGTGTTTGAAACAATATGAGGTCAATAGCCCGTAATAGGGTGGAGGTAAATGTTATTTCTGACTGAAAACAGACGTTTCAAGGAATTTTATGTCATTAACTGTGTTTATGAGCTTTAAATATAGGTGTGGTACAAGTTACATATTATTTTTATGCTAATATTTATTGTATAACTGTATACACAGTGTACAAGCATAATACCTAGTACCAATTCTCTCTAGTATTAGCATGTTTATCTTGAACATCATCCTAATTATGAGCACTCCCATCTACATCATCATCCCATTTTTCATCAGTATCATTCTCCTCCACATCAACTTTCCTAGTCAAGGATTCATACATAATGACTTACTTTCACATGCACATAAGATAGTGCAACCTATTCTACTATCCTTAAAGTTTCTACCCCTACAATGGGATGCATCTCACTGACAACAAACAACTTTTAGGACTTCATTTGGGGCCAGCTTGGCACCGGATGAAACTGTCCTGGGTTTAAGGAAAATTCCTTCTACCTACTCATACTCTGTTGCTTCAAGTGTTAGTGGTACAATTAACAATACTTCACGTTAGTGGCCAATCTGGTAATGTGCTTGCCTGATGTTTATTAAGGCTGCTTCTGATGTAGGTGGAATAGTGCGCAGTTTGTTCATGGTCCCTGAGCCAATGTTCTTCCTCCACATCTTGGTATAAATATCTATAATGGTTTCGCAAGTTGCATTGAATGTTTTACTAAAATACTGCAGTGGTGTTATGTACAAAGCTCTTCTGCCTTTCTGTGAAATGTAAGAATACAAAAGAGCAAAAACATAAGTATCATCAGAAATTACCTTACCAAGACGTTTCCTAGCAAAGGCAACATGACAATGCGCAGTAAGAAATTATGGAATTAGCTTTCTCATGACTGGACATCAAATCTACATGTTTAGTCCTGACTCAATTCTTAATTTCAATTGGCATATCCTTCACCCCTGCTATGGTGAATGTGTCCATTTTAAGTAGCAGAGATGTAGAACTCTGGAGCTATGAGAGCTTCTACAACCATTTTTTTTCACAGATCTTGCTTCTGATTCCACTGTCATGCCTGTTGCTCTTTCCTGTGGGTTGTACCAATAACACCCTGGGCATGCATCAAGGGATACCACACATTCTTCATAAATGTGAAATCAAGCTCAGAGGCTTGCATAATAGGAAACATTTTAGAGCAAAGAATGGCTAGGGAGGGTATACGTTTCACTGCCATGTAAGATGGCACAGGATGTAGTCTGGACCTATCATAAGTAACTTCAGGAATCCTAAATTTCCCAGGTTTATATCAATCCTCCATTTTATACCATAAGATTGTCTTGCATTCATTGGCAGAGTGTCCTGACCTCATTGACTTATTAGTTTGAGCGAGGATCATTGTAACAGAATGGCACATTCTAATAAAATCATGTATAGATATCTTACAATAAAATTTATTAGAACATCAATGCATGATATTTTCAGTCTGCATAAAATTTCTTTTTATCTATACCCAGAGCCACTGCTGCAGCTGCTGAGTACTTAAATAAAAGAACATTATCAAGGATCAGCAGACATTGTATTTACGAAGAAGACATATAAGACTTTAATTTCTCCTCACTTCTACACCAAGTGCAATGTATAAATCTATTGGTCTATTGTTAACTGTACTTGATACTATGCTCCCTCTCAATATGGATGACAAAGAATTATGAAAATTGGTACTCACTTTATAGAGCAGGTTTAGGAGAGTTTCACTATCATACTCACAAGCAATGTTCACTGTGTATGTTCTTTTTTTGCTTGTAAGATTAGGATTTTTTTCGGACTTGTCTCTCTACTTTTGCCATTGTTGCATCAATGTCATCTCATCATCCTCATCCTGTTTCACCAAGTTGAATACTTTGCTTGTTTTAGAAGTGAAGGGCACAATATTTGCCATATCTGGTGATTAAAGGATAATTGCTGCATCCTTGCTTTCATTGTTTGATATTGGTGCCTCATATGCGTTAATAGTCTTACTGCAGCTCAACCAACTTCCAAATTTTATTTCTATCAGAGGATATGATATGAGCTGGTGATAACAAAGCCTTGGGTTTCAGGTATATAGCCACCTTTTGCATAGGTAAACAAAATCTGTTTAGCAATTTAGATGGCATCTTGTATCTGCTGCAGGTAAGTCATTTTTACCTAAAGATGCGATAAGATACATAACAACCTCTCCTATCATGTGGTTTTGCTCAGAACACAGCTAAAAAAAACCATGTATTCCTCATAAATCACATATAGATGTGGCTGTGCAAATTACAAACTTGTGTTCATATTTCTTTAACCAAGGCCATTTTTCTACTGTGACTTTGATATGGGAAGTAGGGATTTTTTTTACTCCGAAAGGTTCAAGAAGGGAACATGGATACTGTTTGCTACTCTTTGTACCTTTGAGTCCATAAGAGGGTGATGTTTGCACACTGCATTTTACGACATGTTTTATTCTCTGGAAGGTAGGAAAAAAACTTGTTTGCACTACATAGCCTATACATAAGGAATTCTGGGCTGTGATATCAAATCAACCCCTCCCCCAGACCTACACCATACTGTGCAATTTAGACCTCAATCTGATTCAATAACTCATAAATCAATCAAACACCCTATAAACCATGAGGATGACTTCAAGAACTTCAAAATTGGTCCATTGGTTATCGAAATATGCCACATACTTGTTGTGCGAAGTACCGGAAAAGGCCATATTGGAAATATGCTAATTAAAAAAATGCACAGCATGATTTTGATGTTTTCATCTAGAAATGGTATCTACAGCCCCTAAGGATCACAAAAATGTATAAAGCTCTACTATTATTATTATTATTATTATTATTATTTTTTTTTTTTTTTTTTTTTTTTAAAGGGGTTCAAGTAGTTTTCTTCCTGACTATCATGGCTGTAGTGATGAATGGGTGGGTTGATGCCACCCTGTTAGTGAGCCTCCCGGATTTGCACACGTAGAGGAGATTATTACTCTCTGAAATGCCCTGTGTCAATGTAATAATCCCCCCCTTCTATTGTGCCTATCGGATGGGCTACTGTTGCTCATATTTCAGCAGGGCTTACCAGCTGCTTTAATACGTACATTAGTAAGTACCCAACACCCATAGTTAACCTGCCTGTACAGGCATGTTTTTCCTGAACCTCAAATCATAATTACCCATGCGTTGTCATTTTATATTTTCCTTCTTCAAAAGCTGTAGACCATTTCCCCTTCTATTAAATACTTAATGGATTATGTATGTCTCATCATCTATAAGAAAATTACCAAAGACCATTGACCGATAGTTATAGACATACGCCTTTTTTTAAAAATGATTGCAAGGAAGCAGTCCTTATCAGTGTGTACATTATATTATTCACAGAATCATACCTCCTCTCATATCAAACATTCAAATCATATTAATTTGAGACTTGGTCGTTCGTACAGTATTTTCTTTACAAAATATGCGCACACGAAGGAAAATTTTTGCTGGCAGACCGATACAATACTCGTAAACCAATTTAATTTTCATGCTCGTATACTGATTTGCTGAAATTCTGAGTTAATCGTAACCCAAGATATTACTGTGAGTGTATGTGTATGGACGTACATGTGTGTATTAACATGCGAGATTTATGGTGTATTAGGTAGCATACTCGCCATTTAAACTCGAACAATCAGATGGGCAGCCTCAATTAAATACCACAGTTGTTCAAAACGAAGAGAAAAACACGATTACTATACAAAAGGAAAAGCTGACAACCATATGTAAAAAGAGAAACAGTGAAAAAATCCTTACCTGTCTGTAAGTCTGTCTCGTTAGGGTATTCGTCATTCACACATGTATATATACATCTGTGCACACATACACACTATATATATATATATATATATATATATATATATATATATATATATATATATATATATATATATGTGTGTGTGTGTGTGAGTGTGTGTGTGTGCGTGTGTGTGTGTGTGTATACTTATACTATACGATTCTGTACTTAATACTAAATGTTATACCAATTTCCTGCCGGTCCCTGCCTGTTTCCCCTAAATTCAATAAGCTTCATTGAGCTGTAAATATTAGCAAATGGCGCGTAATATCTCTTATCTGGGTCACTGAGTCCAATTAGTCTATTTAAGCTTCAGCTAATCTCAATGAAGGTCAGATGATAAATTTTCTGAGGGACAATGTATGTATTGATCTTTCTCATAGAATAAGCGACCAATCTTATTTTCCTTAGAATAAATAAGAATAACAATATGAGCAAAAATAGCAAAAGCAACAGTATTTTCTTTGTTATTTAAGGTGAGAAGGGGTTTGCGTGCTTGAAGAAGGCAATAATGATAGTTGGACAGAAAGTCAGATAACCTTTACCCCTTAAGAAAAAACTAACTTCACTGGAAAGGCTACTATTAATGTTACTGTCATGGGTCTTAATTATTAATTAAATCTGCTTTATTGACTAACAAGAACAATTACTACAAGTATGGCAATATTCTCTCTCTCTCTCTCTCTCTCTCTCTCTCTCTCTCTCTCTCTCTCTCTCTCTCTCTCTCTCTCTCTCTCTCTCTCTCTCTCTTTTCTAGTGGTCAAAGCCAGTCTTTAATAGATGGCCGTCATAAAAAAGATATATGATGTTGTCTAACGCTACACCTCTCAACTTTTTATTGGCAACAAGGATAAAGAGATCGTCTACGAAGCCGTTCGTATTGGAAAATCTCAGATCTTTTTTCGGTTAGATTCTAACTCGTTACCTGTGGTTCGCTCTTCAGATCATTCTGGAAAATATGTACCAATTATCTTCTCTCTACATCTGGAGAAGCTTTCCCTATAGAGGAATTTAGATCTTTAGCCATTCAGTTCTTTCCTTCCCTTTTCTTCCCAAGAGAAAATTTAATGCAATTGGTGACATTTTTTCAGTGAGATGTAGTCAATAATGAACGAGGAAAATGTCCTTCCTTCGGTGTGGAAAACCTGAGCTCAGGGTTTTTAAATGCCAAAGAAGCTTATTGTACATTTAACGCTGGTAAATTGTCGAGAAATACTATCCCTGTTTATATATATATATATATATATATATATATATATATATATATATATATATATATATATACACACACACATATATATATATATATATATATATATATATATATATATATATATATATATATATATATACACACACATATATATATATATATATATATATATATATATATATATATATAAATATATATATATATATATAAAATGGGGACTTTTTAGTATTAGAATTTTTCAGAAATTTTCTTCAGAATTGCTCTGTATAGCGATACAATATCATTAGAGATCCAATTAATGGTAACGTAGAAAAAATCTAACTGAGGGGTCATAAAGTTAACACATTTCAGAAGGCAAAAACTTTTAAAGACTTCTCTGCCGGGTTTTCTTACACCGGAGGTGAAAATGAGAAATATACAAGGTCATAGGTAACCCTACAGAAAACAGAAGATAAATAAAGGCAAACTCTGATTCACAAACACTTTTATTAAAACCAATTCATTTACAATATTGTCACTACTTTTTAATGGAATGGGGTGCATTATTTTTTCAAAATTTTAAGGAGCACCCGTGCAATGACACAGGTAATTTAGAACCTTCGTTCCCAGTCATCCCAATAATGTCCTTTTAATTACGACATTTTGAAGTTATTCGAGGTAAAATTTCTAAAATAAATAAAAATTATAAAAAGGATTTGAACGAATAACGGTAACATTAACTCATCGTTATGTGTAAGATTATAACGATGACTAAGATAATGGCTCTTAACTTCTGCAGTGGTACGTGACCTACATCTCTGCATTCATTTTACCTTCTATCTTATAATACCAGATCAATATAAGTAAAAGCTGACACGGAAATAGTACAGACAAACAAATTTTACCTTCCTTAGCTATCTAAAAATAAATGAAAGCAAAAATTATCTTACCTTTATAACTGTTTCTTATCATCATCGCAATCTTTGCTTGCCGAAGCACCAGATCTGAAAGGCAAAGACACAAATGCTTAAGCCCCCCTGACACTTGCACGCATTCGTGGCACGCACTGGCACGCATTGATGCGCGAACTCGCGTGAACGAGCCGTGAAAATGTCGTGAACAGTGCGGAAACTCGCGTGCCAGAGCGTACCAATGCGTGCCATGCGGGCCCAAAACTTTGAAATGTTTAAAGTTTGTGGCACGCATTGGCACGCACTAAATGGCCGTGAACGATGCGCCAACTGGAGTGAACTGGAGTGAACAGTGAGGGAACTGGCGTGAACTGGAGTGAACTGGAGTGAACGATGCGGGAAGTGGCGTGAACTTTATAATGAAGAGAAACAAAAAGGAAACGAAAATATTAATGAAAAGGAAAGAAAAATAAACCTAGTAAATTTTTATATTTGCTGTTTTAATGTGAAAAAAAAATGATATCTTATTTCAAACTATTTCTATAACTTTATAATGAAGAGAAACAAAAAGGAAACGAAAAAATTAATGAAAAGGAAAGAAAAATAAACCTAATAAATTTTTATATTTGCTGTTTTAATGTGAAACAAAATTATATCTTAAAAATTCAAACTATTTCTATAACTTTATAATGAAGAGAAACAAAAAGGAAACGAAAAAATTAATGAAAAGGAAAGAAAAATAAGCCTAATAAATTTTCATATTTGCTGTTTTAATGTGAAAAAAAATTATATCTTATTTCAAACTATTTTTATAACTTTATAATGAAGAGAAACAAAAAGGAAACGAAAAAATTAATGAAAAGGAAAGAAAAATAAACCTAATAAATTTTTATATTTGCTGTTTGAATGTAAAAATAAAATGATGTCTTATTTCAAACTATTTCTATAACTTTATAATGAAGAGAAACAAAAAGGAAACGAAAAAATTAATGAAAAGGAAAGAAAAATAAGCCTAATAAATTTTCATATTTGCTGTTTTAATGTGAAAAAAAATTATATCTTATTTCAAACTATTTTTATAACTTTATAATGAAGAGAAACAAAAGGGAAACGAAAAAATTAATGAAAAGGAAAGAAAAATAAACCTAATAAATTTTTATATTTGCTGTTTGAATGTAAAAATAAAATGATGTCTTATTTCAAACTATTTCTATAACTTTATAATGAAGAGAAACAAAAAGGAAACGAAAAAATTAATGAAAAGGAAAGAAAAATAAACCTAATAATTGTTTATATTTGCTGTTTGAATGTAAATATAAAATGATGTCTTATTTCATGCACACACTTATTTTCCTCTATTACCAATCAAGACCCAAAACTTTTGTTTTGAATAAAAATGAACTGAAAAATAAACCCAAGAAATTTTTAAGTTTGCTGTTTGAATGTAAAAATAAAATGATGTTTTATTTCATCAACATACTTATTCTTCTTTATTACCTTAAAATGAAGGGCAAAACAAATTTTTTCTGTTTGCAGTTTTAATGTAAAAATAAAATGATTTCTTATTTCAACACACTTTTTTCTCTATTACCTTAAAATCAACAGCCTAAAAACTTTTCATGTTTGCTGCTTTTAATGTTAAAATAAAATGCTTTCTTAATACTTGTACATATTTCATGTCTGCTATTTATATGTAAATCAAATGCTTTTTTATTGAAACTAAAATAAAGGGCAACAAAAAATACAAACGAAAACATGGTGTCTCTGACAGAAAGCATTGTTGTCTCTTCCGAACCCAATCCAAGAATGTCCTCGGGTTGGAGAAGCCCCGTTTTTATATGGAGTGGCCAATTCGTGAACTGGCGTGAACTGGCGTGACCAATGCGGAAACGATGCGGAATGATGAGTGAACTCGCGTGAACGTGTCGTGAACGATGCGCGAACTACGCGTGCCAATTCGTGCCATCGCGTGAACGTCGCGTGAACGATGCGCGAACTGGAGTGATCTGGTCGTGAACAGTGCGCGAAAAACACCAGTGCGTGCCAAAAAGTGGCACGCACTGGCGCGCATCAATGCGTGCCAGTGCGTGGCAAAAATGCGCGCAAGTGTCAGGGGGGCTTTAGTTCTATGACTTCCATTAGTACGATGTTAGAACACAAAGTTTTAAGTAAAGTAAAATAGCTATATAGGTTTTGGTTGTATATTCAGAACTTCTTATTTACTTACATATACTTGTCTTTCAGTAGGATAATTTTTACATGAATTAAAAGAAATGTAGTCAAAAAATGACATTGCAGGAGTTATTATCAACAGCATTTGAAAAATTATTATTATTATTATTGTTGTGGTTTTACAGCTCCACTTTTATTGTAAATGTTCGTACTGTTCAATAAAGGTGCAAAGGTCCTATTGATTTTCAATTATGTTGCCTCAAGGTTTAGGGTTTGTCCTAAAAAATTAAAGATTACATTATTAGGTTTGTCCTTAAAAATGAATGATTACATCACGAGTTTAAATTTCAACATTCTGACTTTCTGGAAGAATAGCAAAGCGGGAAGCGACGCGGTATTTAATATGTAAGTTGTTTAATAAATACAACACGTAAGGAAAATAAAAGTGCAAAATTTAAAATTATGGCATGTGTATTCTACGTGAAAACCAAAGTTCTACGAATGTTTTTACGGAAGATATATATATTTTTTCTTTATATGTAATTACAATTTATAATAAGTAAGATATGTTATTTTACTTAATTCTTAATACAAAGAATTCAGATTAATAGCATAGAAAATCTGAAAGGAGAAAAGATAATTGTCTTTATTGATATGCTTCTAAAATAACAGTTTCTCATATAACAAATATTGTGTAAAAAGGAACGGATAAGATAAAAGACAAAACACATGCAATTAAATATGGAAGTAAATAGCATAAAATATCTTAAAAAGATTACAAATAAATATTTAGAAATTTAAATCATTCTGAGATGAAGTAAAACATTATGAATGCTGATATATTTGAATCTACAATTATCGCCTCCAATTAATCAAAGAATAGGTTTATATCTATAAATAATCATTTAAATGCATACGTGTCATCAACCAGGTAAAAAAAAGGGAAGAGTTCTGGAAACTGTATTTCCATGCGAGCAGTAAAAAACAGCAGGAATTTGTTGCTCAATTAGTATATACATTCTATTATTTAAAGTGAACCGGTTCTTAGATAACAGGATTATGAGGC
>NC_090731.1:138874444-138879444 GCF_036898095.1 Palaemon carinicauda
ATAAAACTTTCTTTTAATTAGAAGAGGCGAATCTTCCGAAAATCGGGTTTGTAATTTATTTGGATTTACTTCTATAGTTTGCTTTTCGTTCAATACATTTTGCTTAAATACCTTTTACAAACCAGTTTCCACATGATGAGATGACGAATGTTCTGATATACCATTGAAATTTTTAAAAATGAATGATTCCACTATTCGTCGAAAACCTAGACAGTTCTGTTGCTGGAATGAGATAGTATTCCCAATTTGAATAATTTCCAGAAAGGATAGACAAAAAAGACATATTTTTCTTATATAATTATAGGTATGATGAATAAATTTATCTGATATTTCTTAACATATCTCCCAATATTAACAATGGAATAAGTATTAATTTTGTTAAAGTGATCCCTTCTGTTAACAACTGGTTATGGTTGAGCCATTTTAAGTGGAAACCTTAAATAAATGTACTAACCATCTTTTTTTTTTTCTAATTACCAAATGTAGTTTTGTACTAAGTATTTTTACTAATAGCTTTACACAAAAACTTTAAGACGCTCTCTCTCTCTCTCTCTCTCTCTCTCTCTCTCTCTCTCTCTCTCTCTCTCTCTCTCTCTCTCTCTCTCTCTCTCTCTCTCTCTCTCTCTCAAAGTATCAACTGAAAATCTTCGGATACCCAAGAGAAATTAATTTCTGAACGTGTTTTAACACGAATTATAATCCCTATATTTCCCATTGAGTTTTCCTGATATTTATGATTAATTAAAATTATTTGGGAGAGGTCTATTCGTCAAGCTCACTAGAAGTGGTGTTGAAAGAAGAATGAAATGACCAACAGAGGTTCATCTCTAGAAAACCTATTCTTTAGAATATTTTACGCCAATTTTTTTTTTTTTTTTTACACTATTACTTACTAACCACAGTTTTCCTCTGAAGGGAGAAATGATGAAGTACACGAGTTAAAATCAAGAAACCAAAGGAAAATTATTCCTACGAAAAAACCCTATCGGAGAAACGTCCCATGCAGGACCCACTGAGTTTCCTTTTGGATAAAACCCCCTGCTGCTTTCTAAATCTGTTTCTTCCTACTTTGCACTTTATTTAAATGGGATTTTCCGATGAAATTTTTCCATAAACTAAAGTATACCCATATTCTGTTCGCAAGCTGAAACAAGGTCATCTTTAAAAGCCAAAATAAAAAATATACGAAAATAAATAGTGTATTAATAATTTTTGTTATTTATTTAAATGAAAAAGGATCATACATTTTTCTTCAATATATGAAAACATAAAGTTTGTGAAGTTTCACCCACTTTTGATCTTATTTCCTCATTTAACAATATTTGAAAATAAACATACTTAAGGAAAGGGTTTTTGATAAATCTGGGGGAGATGGCATTAAAAACAAACAAGAAACACTCTTCGACATTAGTTTTTGTAAGGGAATCAAGTCCAGCAACAATAATTTTGGGAAGTTATAAATCATTTCATGTGAATAATTATTTGATAGAAACTGCACATACATATTACTATGTGGTCAATCAATATTAATGTATAGAACAGTGTTTAAAGTTAGGAGGAAATTCTTGGCGAATAAGTGAGAGGGTTTAACAGAATGCCTTTTCATAGTCTATAAAACATAAAAACATTTTCTGTACCCCTATTGCCCTCTGTGTTAACATGCATATGTTGAATATTGCATTTCTGAAACCTTTCCCTTCTGTAAACCCATACTATTCTGCAACTTCTGGTTTTATTTTACTTTTTGTTCTATTCAATATTACTCTTAATATTATTTTTTGTTATTATGCTTATTAAGCTGATGGTCCCGATGATCCCTGTCCTATGTCAACGGATAATCATACATCGGAATTTGGTTTTCTTTCACTTTATTACAAAAAGGTTCGTGAATATACTGTGTAGAGCCGATACTCTCAGGCGAGTACCTTGTCTACTGATCGCTCAAATGGTACTGACTAACCCTCGCAAGCAAGATGCAATCATGCTCTATTAACATGCTGAATTGTTAGGTTTTGTGGAATTTTCCACTGTGATGGAAATATACTGTTAAACGCATCACTTTATGATTATAGGGTCATTAACCTCACTATATAAAACGTATTTTGCATACAAGGTTTAGGACATCCCTTGGGATAGCAATGAAGATGGATCTATACATCTCCTTTGGAGAAATTAGTCTTTTATAAATCCCTATAGGCTTTGAATTGTAGCGTGTACCTCATATTTGCTTGGATGTAGAATTCTTCAATCTTGTTAAAACAGTTGAAGAAAATATTCCATTTATAGCAACAAAATACTGTAGCTTATTCATTTTCTTATGGTTATTAAACTGATTTCGAATTGATACAGATAAAATACACAAAAGAAAAAGGAATATTCGAATATTAAATTCTTTTCCATGTGATAGCCAATCATACTTCTCATCGAGTGATTACAATTTTTCTAAAAAAAAGAAAAAAAAGAAAATTAAACTTTGAAAGACCTCATACACGCACACACACACACACACACACACACACACACACATATATATACATATATATATATATATATATATATATATATATATATATATATATATATATATATATATATATATATACAGTATGTCCACAGAAAAATTCTTTTTATTTTACATGTATCCAGTTAAAATCGCTTAGAATCAACACAAACTGAAAATTTTGATAAAACTTTATTCCGACTGTGTTCTACATATTCCTATCGAATTCATTTCCAATATGATATCCAATTGGCAAATTGTAACACGTGGCTATTCATCATAGTTCGGACACTAACAAACGTGACTTTCATTTTGAAGCAAAATTAAGTAATATAGAAGCCACGCGTGAAACCTACAACTTTATTGCACACTATCAAATCCTCTTTTATTTGTAGTCGTAATATCTTATTGTGCACAACTGAAGCTTCGGCATGGATTTCTCAACCTTTTTTTTTATTTTATAGGAACACGTGGTGTCTAAATCACTCATTATTTTAATGTTACCCTTCTTAAAATTTTTATTTTCCTCGTTTCCTTTCCTCGCTGGGCTATTTTCCCTGTTGGAGCCCCTGGGCTTGTAGCATTTTGCTTTTCCAACTAGAGTTGTAGCTTAGCAGGCAACAATATTAATAATATCACGAAGTCTTCTCAAATTAGCCGACATACTGTTTGATGAATATCAATGTTTAATTTTCAAGAAAAATATTGAAACTGCTAAAACTGAAGTTCAAGAAGCTTCCATAGTTTGAGCGAGAAATGGTGCTATTTTCAAAAGCTTATTCCAATAAAAACAAAACATCTGCTTATGAACTCTAGCCATAAAAAAAACTGAGAACATAGTGTAATGAGTGATAGATTAAAAACAAAACTAAAGGGGTCCATCGGAAGCATTGTTTGGAATAAACATGCTAATCCTAATTTTGTCATGAATTTGTCAAGTAAATCATTATAGGATACTATTTCTAGTGGACTATGTTATGGCTTAGTTTTTCTTCCTAAAATGGAAATTTGTCAATGGATGTGTTTAACATTTGTAAAGGTATTGCATATGGTGCCATGTTAAAGCCAGTACCCACTAGCATATCAGAGCGTTTTATTGCGACGGCAGATAAGGCTGATGTACACAAGAAAAAATGAGTAATCTTTTGTCATATAATGTAACTTATTACGCGGAAATCTATTAGAAACTGTTAATAGTAATTTTAATATGAAATCAAAAACAATTTTCAAAGGGTATGACGTAGTAATCCGGCAGTTTTCTTTTCAACGTTCCATATTACCGTACAAGTAATGCCTTATTAAAACATATAAGGTTAATAATCCTGTCCGCCCAATAATCAATTCACGTAGTTCAAGTCTTCATACCTATTGCTAGATATACTGTATATCTCAATCGCTTACACAGAATAATGAAGCTTTTATTTAAAAGTTAACTTTACAAAAAGTAAGTTTTGATGTAACCAATTATTGCTATTATCTGACCAATTGGTAAAGCATGGCTATTCTTTACATCCTGACAAAATTGTTGAATTGATAAAATTGTTTGGTTAGGTATTTTAATCTTTTCTTTACTGGAAAGTATTACTTTCAAAACTTTGGAATGGCAAAGATCAACTCCCCTTCCGCGGTACTAAATAACCTTTACAAGAATTCTTCTAAATCAAAATATTGGCAGCAATTCTATCTAAATGGGATCTTAGGTTTCGGTTTTTTTTTATATATTTTGAGTTTCACCTACGAATAAGAATTTGGATAACTTTTGCTAAAGCCGAATTCACTAGAGTGGAATCGATGAAAAAATTTCCAGGTTTCTAATATGTTTTTATTTGAAATAAATTAAAGTATTTATTGAAAAGTTTTCACAGAAGTTACAAAAAAAAAAAAAACCATAATTCTCATCTGAATTCTGCATAAAAATATACTGTTCTCAGCCGTATTTCAGTAAGATACCGTAACTTTATCATTCGTAATTCTACCATGAGCCGTTGAAAAGTGGCCCCAGCATTAAGGAGTAAATTAAGGTGTATGTACCGAAGGGGGTGGTGATGGCGGTCTGGGGATGTCATCTGGGTTCATGGGAACCTGACGATAAACCTTCAGGAGGTCAGGCGTGGAGAAAACCATCGGTTTGTACATAAGAAGGTCAAGTCAGCAATGCTTGGGAGGGAGTAATGATCCTGTTCTTTCACCATTTTCAGGCGTCTGTAGTCCACACACGGATGCAAAAAGCCATCTTTCTTCAGGATAATGTGTCAGGGTGACGACCATGGGCTTGAGGACTTTTGGCAAAGGCCCATTTCGTCGAACGTTTGTTTAGTGGCTGCAAAATTATTCGGTTCCAGACGCCTGAATCTAGCGAACACTGGGGGTCCCGTCGTCTTGATATAGTGATGAATACTATGTTTTATGGGAAACCTCGGCATTAGACAAATCTCTGGATGGAAAACTTCCAGGTACGACGTGAGAAGGCAGGTGTAACATCTATGGTTGCGCTGATAGA
>NC_090731.1:138884444-138885851 GCF_036898095.1 Palaemon carinicauda
TTGTTACTGTAAATGAAATATATTCCAAGAATTTACCAGGTATGCAAAAACACGCGGATTGTAATCGTGCACCATTTTTTATGTAAATATTTCACACTACCTTTCCGATCGCAAGGAGTGAATTAATGTTCGATTTCTGTGTAAATAAAATATTTAGTACAAGCCAGCGTTTCTGTCCAAACCCTGACCGAAAAACACAATGATCTGCATTAAGTGTTTGGAAATTATTAGCCTATCCTTTCAACTCTACTAACGTATGGTGTTTGATTCATACAGGTATGACTTTAAATATTTTCGCCTGCATAAAATAGATTACAATCTGATCTTAATTCTACTTATCTGAGATTCCATTTTCTGGAAAAGAGTATCTGTTTTTATTTAATTGTAGGTCTAGTAATGTCAATAAGATATAAGTACCAGCTCCCATCAAGCTTTTCATCTTTCCTTTCGTAGCTTCAAGTGTATATATGAAAATATATGCATAAACATTTATTTTGTCTTTGGCATTCCTACCTTCACACTTTTCTTTCCCGTCCAATGGGTGCCCTACCCAGATATGCCTCTGTTAATAATAATAATAATAATAATAATAATAATAATAATAATAATAATAATAATAATAATAATAATAATAATGATGATAATAACAACAACAACAACAACAACAATAATAATAATAATAATAATAATAATAATAATGTAGCTCAATAATTATCGCTGTGCATTTGATCAAAATACCAAATGCCAAACGAATTCAAAGAATATATAACAAAATACTACTAGTTCATTAATAATACTAAAATTTTAAACTTTATCAAAGAAAAGAGTATGAAAATATGAGAAAATATTCGTGTTTTTATAAGAGATTCAAAGACAGCGTTTTAGTCACAGGAACACGGTTCTAAACTACAGTGTAATGTCTCTATCCCTCTCTCATCAAAACTATTAAACGACAAATGATACTGATATTACTACTACCACTACTACTACTACTACTACTACTACTACTAATAATAATAATAATAATAATTATATTAATAATAATAACAATAATAGTATATGTGTATATATACATACATTCATATATACAGTATATATATATATATATATATATATATATATATATATATACATATATATATATATATATATATATATATATATATATATATATATATATATATATATATATATGCAGTTTGTATCCACCTAGTTGTTTCGTCAAGGTGTAACAACGATAGTTTTTATTTTTTTTATTTTTTTTTTTTTTAATGAAGTCAAATTTAGCAATTGTAGACGCTCAGTTAGGTCCAACCTCTCTCACCACTGGTCCTTGAATATAGGAAAGTAGATTACTTTATTCAGTACTACCCGGCTATGACGTCTCTTATATCAACTTAATTCTTT
>NC_090731.1:138886351-138921351 GCF_036898095.1 Palaemon carinicauda
AATAGGAGGCAAAAGATTAGCTAAAGGAAAGCAGAATATACTGTTGCACTATGCAAAAAATATCATCACATTATTTTGTGTAAAAAACGATGAACGTCTAACAACTGCAGCGAGAGAGAGAGAGAGAGAGAGAGAGAGAGAGAGAGAGAGAGAGAGAGAGAGAGAGAGAGAGAGAGAGAGAGAGAGAAAACATTCAGAAAATATTTAACTACACTCAGGAAATTATTTAGATTAGACAAGTATAAAGGGTCACTAAGAGCTCATCTAGTTTAATATATATATATATATATATATATATATATATATATATATATATATATATATATGTATATATATATATATATATATATATATATATATATATATATATATATATATATCTGTGTGTGTGAGTGAGTGAGTGAGTGTGCGTTTGTGTGTTTTAGTGTATGCGTGTTTACACGGTATATTTAGTAGAGAGAGAGAGAGAGAGAGAGAGAGAGAGAGAGAGAGAGAGAGAGAGAGAGAGAGAGAGAGAGAGAGAGAGAGAGAGAGATTACTATATGAGGATGTTTCGAGATATTTACACAAGGATTCAAGGAAATTATGAATCAACTCAGTACTATATTCATAGAGCTTGAATTCTCTTGATGCCCTCAGGTGTTCCATAAAGGATCCAAAGAAATCTAACATTCTCAAAGGCCCTTTGCAGAAAACCCTAAGGAACTCCCCTCCTCTTCAGGCTACCTGAGACCCTCTGGGCATACAACATTTGAGCAAAGTCTATAAGCTCTAAGTGGAATAATGGTCCTAGTCCTCCAAAGACCAGAATACGGGTGACATGGATAAAAATCGAAAATTCAGTACGAATATATGGGGAATATATCCTTTGCTATATCCACCAGAACCTTTTACTTTATTTGACTTTTTTCGTTATTTCAATTTACCGCATTTTAACCAGTTCATACTGTAGTATCTTTACTCTTGCTTAGTGAATAGTTTCACTCTTCATCTTCTCCAAGATATAGAACTGATTCTCATTATTGATCAGTTAATCTAGTTCATTCAATTGTGAGTAAAAGGTGGGATCATAGAAATTTGAATGGCAAGGAGCATATTAGCAAAACCTTTATAATTAAATGAATAAAACTGGGGAGCAAATGATTCCTTTGCACAATTACTTTACCGAACGACTCGGTAATACATATATTAACTGAATGAAATACTAAACCTAAAACGTGACTTTAAACTCGGAGAGAATTTAAACAGGAAGACACTCGCAGTGACACTCTAGTATGAACACTCTTCAAGGTCGACTAAAAGGAGGTCTTTATTGGTTTGATCTGATCCTTATTTATTCAAGTAGGTTGCGGAAAGCCATGAATCATTTCTTGTGCACCGTCAGTGGCCAAGAACTCAAATTCAAGTTATCTGACTAATTCATGGAATTCAATTGCAAGCAGATTAGAAATTTTGGTTAACCATTGCTGCAATTTCAGTAGTTTACTGAAGATTGAAGATATTTTTAAGTTTAATTGTAAAATGCTGAGAATCGATTTTGCCGCTTCCCTGATTATGGTAGCAATCGATTTCATTTCAATGTAACTTGTTGACAAGGAGCTTTATGTTTCACTTAGAAGACTTGTAAATTATACCGATGCTGGTGGTCATGAATACTGCATGTGACATTTGTTAGATAAAAAATGATCCACTTCTTTTTTACCCGTCTGTTTTTTTCGTAGCGGGTTGTGTCCCCGCTAAGGGTGGTCAAGGAGGTAGAGTTGGAAAGGGTACTAGTCTAATAGTAACCAGGTTGGTAAACAAACGGTATACCATCTTTTTGTTATGTAACCTTTTTGATAGTTTTTTGGCTTGAGTAATTGGATTGCGACATGAGTCAGGTGCACATGCAGCGTTGGACACTAAACTCTTAGTTAAAGCGAGTTTTAAGGTTCTCTGGTACAAATCTCTATGACCCCTGGTTCTCTTTAGGGCTAATGCGAATATGTTGTTGATGTTCTTTTCAAATTCAAATTAACCTGCAATGAGACAAAAAAATACATGAGTATTAGACTGTCATTATTTTAACACAAAACAAATAAATAGAGAACTCTGAACTGATACAGCACTCGCCTAGTCTGAGACCCATTCCTAGATCAATCTTAGTCGTTATAACTTCAGAGACACAATAATTCATTGATAATGTTTTAGTAACTCTGTATGACTTTTAAAATCTTAGGTGTGATTCTTGATAGCAAATTTACTTTTGAGAAACACATTCGGTCTGTCTCTTCTTCAGTTGCTAAAAAAAAATTGCCTATTGAGAAAGGCTTGTAAGATTTTTGGTGATCAATCTGCTCTGAAGATTTTTTTAATTCGTTCATTCTGCCTTGTCTCGAGTATGGTTCCCCTGTCTGGTCTTCAGCTGCTGAATCTCATGTTAATTTCTTGGATAGGAACTTACGGTCTATTAAATTTTTTATTCCTGATTTAGATAATAATCTCTGGGAATTGTTGTTCAATTAGTTTTTCTATGCATGTTGCATAAGATTTTTCATAATTCTGACCATCCTTTGCATTCAGATCTTCCTTGACAGTACCATCCCGTTCGCAATACTAGGTATACAGTGAATTCTAATAGTCAGGCCTTCATCATAAGACTCAATACTGTACAGTATCCTAGAAGTTTTATCTCGGCTGAGATCAAGTTGTTGAATGATGTTTCTTAAATTGTTGGCACTTCGAAAGTTCATACTTGCAGATATTTTTTTTATGTTGAACAGGTTAATCAGGTAGTTTAATTGGTGGAACTTCGAAAGTTCAAACTTGCACAGAAAGTTTTTTTGTTGAACAGGCTGACATAAGTCTTTGTATAGTTTGTGTATGCAAGATCTATTTCAATGTTGTTACTGTTCTTAAAGTGTGTTATTTTAATTGTTCATTTCTTCTGTTGTAGTGTATTTCCTTTCCTCACTGGACTATTATTCCCTGTTGGAGCCCTTTGGTTTATAGCATCCTGCTTTTTCAAATAGGGTTATAGCTTAGCTAATAATAATAATGATAATGATAATAATATTAATAACGATAATGATGATGATGATGATGATGAGGATGGTGATAACTTTAAAAAAAAAACTGAATGATTACTATGGTTTATAAAAATAATAAAGAGGAGAGATAATGCGTAGATATTTTCAGATATGATGCTCTCTTTCTGCATGTAAAGTCATATAGATGTTCAAACTACCCTACTTTTAAATATATAACGCGTATTATCCTCCTATTAACATTCTCCAATTATGATGAAGTTCTTCCTGAGATTGAAGATTATTGTGTCTCTTCCTTTCATCTTTTGCCAAACGACAGACCAAGAAGTGTTTGTTATACCTCGGGGAACCTCAAACAAACACAATCCGACACTAATGGCCCACCATGAAAAGACAAACACCACGTTGTATCCTACGACTCTCGTCCGGAATTTTTAGTCTCGGGTGTTGTCTTTGTACTTACAAGTTTTGTATTTTTCAAAGGGCACTATAATTTTTATTCTCGGTTTTTCTTTGTACTTCCAATTTTTCTATTTTTCAGAGGGCATTATAAATTTTGAAAAATCCAATTTTTGTCTATATCATATTTAATACTTATCTTTATGGTGTTCATATAAACATTTGCTGCAAGTGCACTATAATTTTTGTTGTCGATTTTTAAGTTTTGTATTTTTGAAAGGGCATTATGAATTTTAAAAATCAAGTTTTTGTCTATTTATTTTTAAGACTTATGATGTGCATAAAAACATTACCTGCAAGTGACTATATACATAAAATAACTACGACATTGAACATAATGACTCTTGGAGTCAAAGCAATAAATTTATTTTCATTTAAATATCCCAGCGCCTTACTCTTTCTCTGTATATGGATACGTGATTTTTTCCCTTATTTTTCAATACTATAATGCGAAACTAGTTAGTAATCATGCATGCGTTGCTATTTCATTTTAATCATATCTATAAACCCTGCTAATTTGTATTTCACCACAAATAAAAATGGCAACATGATGAATAAAAAAAAAAAAACCTTTATAGATTGAAAGGCAAATAATATCCTCGCTGGAAGGAAAATTGAATGCTACTTTCCTTATGGCCTTCGGCTACTTTTTACGAAATGACGATTGAAACATCCCGCAGTTGATAAAACAATAGGGCCGTCCGTGGTTTGAAAAACGGCTGGTTTTGGTAGCTAAAACGATCGCTGTGGTTACTCGAACTGTGGTATTTAATTTTTTTTTTTTTTTTTTTATTTCAATGCTTGTCTTCCAAATACTGGGAAGTGGAGATAGGGATCAAGAATAACATCTAAAATATATAGTTAATGTAGTTGTAAGTAAAAGCCGTAAATCTCTTTTATACTTTCATGTGTGTCAGGATTAAAAGTCAAAACTGACCTCTTACAGATGAATAAGATTTGTCATACCTTTCCAGAATATTTTTTGTGCACCTTTCCAGAATATTTTTGTGCAGGATGTCAATATCAGTTATATATATATTAGGTTAACTTTATGACCTATTGTTGTGCAAATGTAACAAATTGATGCTGGAAATCGAAAAGACGATGGCACTTCAAATTCCTTTGTACTCATTTGGACTTTCCAGTTCATGTGTTCTATCCCATAATTTAACCCTTCCTTTCACATACTTCGGTTAGTCTCGTTTACTACTCTTCCCTGCTCCCTAATACATGTCATCCCCCTCCCCTCTTCTTTTTAAACTAATTTTCACGCCGCCGATAGCAATAGATAATATAATTATTGCTAATATTATCATTACTATCTACGCAACATTCCTGCTTGAAAAGGCAGGATGCTATAAGCCCAAGGGCTCTGGTATAGAAAAGAAAATACACCAGTGAGGAAAAGAAATAAGGAAACAGGTAGAATAGTGTGCCTGAGTACACCCTTACGAAAGAGAACTCTAACCCAAGCATTTTTATCGTTGATATTTGATCAGCCAGTCATGGTTACTTGATATGTTTTTTTAAATGATGGGTAGTTTTAGAATCTTTCGGTTTACCATGCTTTAGATATCAAGACAGGTAAGATGAAGAAGTGATAACATTTAATTTGAAGATGTTATTTTTATAAATTTGTATTGCCAATTTTAACAGAACTTTCTTGCTCCTTATAATTATTTGGAACACCGACATTCCATCTGCATACTGTTGTGTGCTGTCTTTAGTGTGTGTTACAAAAATTACACAAATAATTTTCAATATCTTTTGGTTTTACTTCGATTTTCAACACACTTGCGTTTCATCTGGAAGGCAATTTTGAACTTTTTGTTTTAGGGGTGGGGTGGTGGTTCAAAATCAGATGTGTACTTCCTAGTTGAAAATATACTGTATAAGAAAATTTGGTTAATAAAATTGTATAAAAATAATCTGAATTGATTGCTCACATACGGTTCTTAATGGCAAATTATTTCAAGGATAATGCCGAGAGGAAATTGATAATAGGAAGAAACAAAGATGGGATGGTTATAAGAAACGTGAGACGTATTAATTGACTGATTGATTGTCCCGCTAAATGTGTTTGTCCTTGCTAATGACATTTCAACTATATGAGAATTCTTTCCATGAGGTACGAATATGTAGAAACCAGTGAAAACTACACATAATGCTTTAATAAGCATCACATTTTGAATGATCGATTTTTTTTTTTTTTCAACATTAACGTTTTGTTTTGGTTTGCCACTTTGCCAAATCATTCGATTGTCAGGATGTCAGAGAACTTAAAATCATTCATTCATTCATTCATTCATAGCGCGCGAGGAGAGCGACAAGAGCACGCGGTATTTATTGTAATTATTATTTGTAGTTAAATTAAAAACAGGATAAGAACAGCGTGGGGAAAGTGGAGGGACGTAACAGGAGTGGTATGTGATAAGAATATCCCAAACAAAGTAAAAGTCAAAATCTATAGCACAACAGTAAGACCATTGTTGATGTATGTATCAGAAACTTGGGCTTTTAGACGAAAAGAGGAAGGAAAGCTTGAGAGAAGATATTTGAGAATACAAAGTGGATTATAGGAATATCACTGCTCGAAAGATTGGAAAATAATGAAATAAGAAGAATGACATTGTAGTAAAGATTACTGAGATGATAAAAGCGTCACGACTGAGATAGTGTGGGCAGATGTTGAAGATGGAGTGTGTGGAGTGGGTGAAGAGCGCTTGGGAGGAATCTGTTTTGGGAAGGCATTGGAGATGACGCATCAGGCAACCAAATCTTTAATGTAGAAATAACGGTGGGAGGAAGATAGGTTATTGGTAGCGAGTAGGACTGATGGTTAGTTTGTTTAATTTTTCCTTTTGATAGTAACGGCTGTAGGGAAACTTTTGAGTGATTGCTTTTTATTCGGACTCCAGAATGAGGGGCGTTATTACCTCCACCAAGGAGATTATAAAATAGAGTTGGTATTTATTTATTTATTCATTTGTCTCTGTGTGCATAGTATTACGGCAAAACTACTTGACGGATTTTGACCAAATTTTTACCCTAGGTCATGGACAAGCCCATTAAATTTTGGAAATGATCCGGATCCGGATTTGCATATTTTACAATTTTAAAGATTGTCAAAGGAAAATTCACGGATTTTGTAGAAATTAAATTCTCACGAAATTTTTACATTGGATAGATATGCCTTGGAAGAAAAATTAAAATTTTGGAGGTGATATGGATAAAGATCACGGGATCACTTTAGCACTTTTCACCATCTACAGTCAGTATAAGAAAAGGATGATGCGCTGCCTGACACTTGAGTTAAGTGTTACAGTAGATTCATCCAGGGTCAGCTTATGTAAAAAAGAAGTGCTTCGTCCGTAAAGTTGAGTAAAATGTTGGCAACATTCTTTGGCGGAGATCTGAAATCTCTGATTGCTTTTGCTTTGAATGTTTTTTAATTTATTTACGATCATATTGGAAGTGTATTATTTATTCATTAGCAAATGTTATTTTATATATTCTTGGTGGGGCTGTGAATGATGAATTTGGTTTATTTTTACTTTTTTATATCATATATAGTTGGTTAGTTTAATTAGCTACGAGAGTTCGAAGTATTTTTTTTTCTATTTACAGATCATACGTCCTCGTTCCCATTTCCCTCTCATCTGTTTTAGATGCAGTTATTTTGAATATTGACATTGTTATGCAGATTAGATCGGACGCAATTACGAATTTGGACAGGTTTGTGATGGAAATATTGATGTAGATGAGGACGACTTTTGTTGAATAAGTAGATTACGAACTTGGATTGTTCATAAGAATATTGATAATGATGGACAGGTCCGGGGAGAGAATGTGATATTGTCTGCTCTGTCAGTTCGACGGGAGTTTACCGTCGGACCACGGAATTGTGGTTGAGTGTCATTTTGAGACATTCCATATATATATATATATATATATATATATATATATATATATATATATATATATATATGTATATGTATATATATATACCTGTATATATACTGTATATAGAAAGAAAGATAGATAGATAGATAATTCAATTTGTTCCCTTTTATGCGTTTGTTTCAAAGGTAGGTAATACGTCATTCATAGGAAAACTATTCCCCATAATCTTTCTTTCATGCATGGCAGCAGTATTGTTATCAAAACATGTTTAAACATAAATATAGCGAAGATACTTACAGGGATTCATCCTAACCTAATTTAGTCCTTATCTGGAATCTCTCGACTAACTTGACCTAGCTGAGTGTAAATTAAATGAAATTCTATTTGTTCTTCCGAACGTGATTTTACCTAACCTAACTTGACTAAGGGCAACGAGTCCTTGGTTGGTTGGGCCCTTGAAGCAAGGAGGTACTAAAAGTCGTAAACATTTCGTAAACGTTTCCTAACTACGCAAAAGTTTTGTAGTATCTGTTATAGTGAATACTTCCCGTTGCTATATGTGTATGTTATTACATATACCATAATATATTGATTCACACGTTAAAACTTTTATTTTGACTCCCCACATCAGAAGACAGGCTCCTGACAACGCTTGTAAACAAACATGTTACAACCGTATTTCAATGTTTTTCAACGCTTCATTTCGATGTTCACGGATGTTTACGACCTTTGGTATCTCCCATTGAAATTGCTGGATCCTCCACCTACCTTGACCTAGCTTGGGGAAAATTTAATCAAATCACAGAGGTGAATCCTAAACCAAGTTTATTTAGCCTAATGAAAAAAAAGGATCCGTCTGTTGCATTTCTTTTTAATAGTGCCACCTGCTATTAGATGAAACATCATATTTGTTGGCATAGAAAATATTATTACGAAGCGCTAGAAATTATTTTTTAACTTTGTAACTTACAGCCATGAAGTGATCTGTTAATAATTTATTGGTGAGGTTCTTTTTTTCATAGAATGATTAATTGATTTTCAGTTTTCTGGCATCCTGACAATTTTTATAGATGCCATGGACAATATTATTTTTAGTAGTTCGTGAGATTTTTATTTTGACACTTGGTCTATTTGGAGTCTTTGGTGTCTTTTTTTTTTATATAAACTTCCGCTATTCTTGTTGACAAATGGAATTGCAAAGGAGCTAATTAAGGCTCAACGCGGAAAAGCAGTTTTATAACAAATCAGGGACCTTTACTTTCATTAGAGGAAGGAACGTTAAGCTGGGGAAGTGGAGGGGATTCCAGAGGTGGCTCTTTTAATTAATTAATCTTTAAAACCAAGAGGGTTTGATGAAGGAGGGTGATGGTGTATATATGAATACTCTGTTTATTTTCATTCTTGAAACAAAATCTATATCATAATATGGAAAGCTAATGAATTACGGTGGCTATAAATTCAAACGATTACCGTTCGTTTGAGATTGAAATATAAAGAAAAAAGTTACATTTATACGGGAAACGAGAGATGTATATAGTAAGGGTATATATATATATATATATATATATATATATATATATATATATATATATATATATGTATATATATGTGCATATACAGTATATGCAAATTTAAAATAAGCACATTACATTGATTTGAAAATGACTAATATGTACCGAATCATAAATATTTTACAAAAGTAGCTGCGATAAGGCAATTATATGAATCATATAGAGATTATATAAATCCATCCCGGGTCCTTTATATATATCCTACCATCCCTGAAATCGATAATATGAAATCTCTTTTCCCTTGAGTCATGATTGGCTCTGAAATACGTTTTCGGTTCACTTTCACGTTCCAAAAATTTTCATTTCAGCATTTTTATTTCAGAGCCTTATTTTCTCGTTGACTGGAGCTATGTATTTTCACATGGGGCAATATTTGCATTTGTGTTGGTCTTATTTGCATGCCATCTTTGTAGACTTAATAAAGTTCAAGAGATCCAAGATAAGCCTTTCGTTGAAAAGGCAGCTTCATTAAAGCAGGAACTGGAATCTTCGCCTTCATCAGAGAAAGCAGTGGGGAGCTCTGGAAGGGATTGGGATATAAAAGGAGGAGAATTAAAGTCCGGGTAATGAAAGTAAAAAAAAAAAAAATGAAAATAAGGCGTAGGACGAAGGTAATAGGGAACCTCAACTGAGGCTGAGCGATAATGTTCCTTTACATATGGGAAATCACAATAAATTTATTGTGAATTCCAATAAAGATAAGGCCTATTCCTCATTGATTCAATGGACCGTAGCTTCTTAGCTGTTCGACGTATTTGTTATTTTTTTGAGAAGTAGTTCACAATTAAATATTTATAGGTACCAACCACCTGTTGAGATACTACCGCCAGAGAGTTATGGGGTCCTTTGTGGCAAGATAGTGCTACATTGGATCCTTCTCTCTGGTTACGGTTCTTTTTTACTTTGCCTACACGTACACCGAATAGTCTGGCCTATTCTTTACAGATTCTTCTCTGTCCTCGTACATCTGACAACACCGAGATCACCAAACAATTCTTTTTCACCCAAGGGATTAACTACAGTGTAATTTTGCTGTAGCTACTTTCCACTTGGTAAGGGTATAAGAGACTCTAACTTTGGTAACAGCTCTTCTAGGGGGAGGACACTTCAAATTCAAACCATTGTTCTCTAGTCTTGCGTAGTGCCATAGCCTCTATACCATGGTCTTCCACTGTCTTTGCTTCAGGGTACACTTGGGCACACTATTCTATTTAATTTCTCTTCGTCTTGTTTTTATGGTTGATATAAGAAATATCTATTTTAATGTTATTACTCTTAGATTATTTTATTTTTCCTAGTTTCCTTTCCTCACTGGGATATTTACCCTGTTGGTGCCCCTGGGCTTAAAGCATCCTGCTTTTCCAACTAGGGTTGTAGTTGAGCAAGTATTGATAATAATAATAATAATAATAATAATAATAATATTATTATTATTATTATTATTATTATTATTATTATTATTATTATTATTATTATTATTAAGCATAAAGCAGTAACTATATGGCACGGCAGAAATGCTTAAACTGTGGACTGAAAAGTTATTATTGATAAAAAACTTCAAAACGCATTAAAGAGTTGATTAGTAATATAACACTAAAGTTAATGTCTTATGAGATGATTATTCCAGTGTCAAATTGAAATTATGAAAACTTTGTCTATCTATCTATCTATTTACCGACTCTCTCTCTCTCTCTCTCTCTCTCTCTCTCTCTCTCTCTCTCTCTCTCTCTCTCTCTCTCTCTCTCTCTCTCTCTCTCTCTCTCTCTCTATTTATGTATTTTATATATATATATATATATATATATATATATATATATATATATATATATATATATATATATATATATATATATATATATTTGTGTGTGAGTGTGTGTGAGGTGGCATCGGCATCTTATTGCCAACTCATAATGAAAAAACTAAGAATTTACGGATTTATACTTACTGGGGGAGGTCTCTTAATGAACCTTCTTAATGAACTCGGTTCAGTGAAAAAGGTATTAAAAAAAACCCGAACTTTAATCAAAATTCTGCCTTTTGGCATCTGATTTTAACATTCTTTCCAGGATATTTTCTGTGGGTAAAGTCATTAAAATGGATTTTTGTGGTGGCTTTCTGATTTGTTAATCCTATGACAAGTATTAAGCCAATGAATTGGTAACCTTTTATTTTAGCATTATAGAAGAGAGGGCTTTCTCTATTTTCTATTGGCCGCTCCTTTACTTTCGATATATAGATAACATTAAGTTTCTTTCCTGAGTGGTGAAGAACTAGCCTTAACTTAATAATATTAGTGGTAAATAAATGATTGATAAATGATGCAATTCACTGTATATAGACAAAAAAAGAAATACAATTAAAACAAAATCAGTTATCTACATTTCAGTAATGTGACAAGATAATGCCATGAGAATTAGTATAAAAATGAATGAACGGCCCACTGAGAAAATGAGACATAGATACCACAAGAGGTGATTACTTACTACCTAAAACCATAATGAAACCGGGAACCCAGTCATAATATTACAGGCCGTGATCCAATCGCGATAAGCGCAATAAACCCCCGTAATTTAATCCTATTTGTTGTTGTAGATCGCTTGGCCCCAACGGTCGGACACAGACTACCTCCACAATTTCGCGGGAAATCACAACAAAGATGAGCAATTCCCTTTCCTGTCACCTCCAGGATGGTGCTATTCTTTACCACTTCACACAGCTTGGGTGAATACTAAGGAAGAAATCGCTTATGCTGCCTCTCTCAAATTATTATTCCAAGCTTCCCAAGACTGCTGCCTCTCTCATTACAGAAATTAATTACGATAAACTAAACTTTGCTTACTAAGGTCTATTTAATAATAATATTAGAAAGTGAACGAATATGTCCTATAAAGAGTAAAGGTACTATGTATACATTTCCCCCGCTGTTAACAAAATAAGCTGAATAGGAAAATATGAATGACTGCTAGCGAAAAATAGATATACGAAAGTAAGTTTAAATATAAAATTAGATCTTAGTGAGATATCCTTTGAGTGATAGTAATTGAAAACATAATGGAAAAGAACGAAAAGTGATCAAACCTCATAAACTACCCGAAAGGTTACCTTTATAATTTAGAAAATTTTATCTTTTTAATCATAGAACACAGTTTAGAGAAAATTTTGTCTTTGCCTGGTACATTTCGCCTTCAATAAGAAAATTTCACATACTCTACAAAAGTTAAGCATTTCAAGGAAAAAAGAAAATATTATTCGCAATCTGGTTTGTGGCAAAGTATTTTTTTTTTTCACAAATAAAAACACAAAGAAAATGTCGGTGAAACTAGAGTTGCAAGATTCACCTTGGCAAAGGAGGGATGATTTTCACAACTAATCATATTAATATTTCACGTTTTACAACTTGACAAGTTGCAATTTGAACATCACTTAAGAGTTCTTATTCCTAAGCTTCGAAATAATGGGTCTGAATTAAAATAGAAAAGTATTTTATATTAAAAAATAAAATGATTTTACGAATACAACTGCAATATGCACAGTAGATAGGAGTTGAAAATATATAATCAAATTATAGGTCATTATGCAAGATAGAAGCTTGAAATAATTAATTAATTAATTGATATTTCTTTAGCCACTTAATCAGAAAGATTTTGGATTCTATTTAACGCAGAATAATTTTTCTTTAGCGTTTGAAGCTGTGAATGAAATTTCTGGTAATGTGTTCTTTTCCCTTTAATCAGCGCCAGCATTGTAGATTTTGTAGTTTTTGTTCACTTACTCTTAATTAGAGACAAGTTACTAAATATGCGTTCGCAGGTGAATAATAAAAATAATTGCAGTTTTTACCCATTGCATCTTTCCGTTATTCTTATAACCTTTTGGCAGTTTGAGGTTTGACTCTTGAACATTAGTTTTAATAAAAGTAAAACTTTAATTATCATTTTTTTTTTCATGATCTCCTAGTGTTAATGTAACAGCCATTATGTGTACGCTGTGATCTTTGATATAATGATATTTAAATATCAATTTAATATATACATATATATGTGTATATGTATATATAGTTATATATTATATATATATATATATATATATATATATATATATATATATATATATATATATATATATATATATATGTAAAGAGAGAGAGAGAGAGAGAGAGAGAGAGAGAGAGAGAGAGAGAGAGAGAGAGAGAGAGAGAGAGAGAGAGAGAGAGAGCTCGGTATTAGGTCATATGACTAACGTATTGTCCTTTTCATTTCATTCTCACCCGTATACATACACACAAGTTTATATATATATATATATATATATATATATATATATATATATATGTATGTATGTATATATATGGATTTATATATATAATGTGTACATATATGCATACACATGCACACATACGTGTATATATACATACAGATGTATTGTTACGGGCCACTGGTTCGAGTCCGGCCTTGCTTAAGGGACTAAAGGGCCATAACAAAACAAATAAAAATGGTAGGTCGCCAGTCAGCAATGATACAAGGAATACTGACAAATATATGTATTTACAATAACATTTAAATAAAATTTAATAAAAGAAAAGGGGAGCACAACAGCTAATTATTTATATTATAATTTACGCCACGAGGAGCTTCGGTTGGAGTTTGGGGGGACCGTGGATGAAACTCCAGCACAGCAATCACGTTCCCTGGAAGGGGGAAATAAATTGAATTATTATCAGCACACTTACTTCTACCGCTGGGAACACAATGAAGTCGTGTGGTTAAAACTTTTAAGCAAATTAAATGAAAATGCAAAGGTTAGGGATTTAAACGTTACACATGGTAATCAACACTGTCACAGGGTGAATTGGTTAAAACTAGGACTAAACGGCACACGTGGTCTGGGCATAAGGGATAGGATACAAGGTTCAGTGGGTAGGATTTCTTTAGAGGATAAGGAAAAATGGGATGTGATAATGAAGGGATGGGAGGTTGGGTAAGGATATTGAGAATCTCAAAATAAGACACCTTACCTTAGTAAACAGGACTCTCGTTCCTTCCCTTATGGAAGAATATGTAAACAGAGGTCCTGCCTCCCTGATGTCTTGAGGGTGAAGAGCGATGGTGTTTCCCTCAAGGACGTTGAGTGAAGAAGAGAGGAGATGTTATCCTCATGGAGGTTGAGATAAGAAGAAGGATCTCCAGTTTTCCCTGGGTAGATCAACCCCACTTGACCCCCAATTGAGGGGGGGGGGGCGGGTAGGGGGATTGGCCTGAACGCTGTCCTATTGGTCAGGCTTGATCACGTGTCCTCACATCCTTCACAGCTCGCTTCCTTCCTTCTCCTGGGACCTCGATGTTGTCACGTGACTCGTAGAAGGTAGCTGAAATTGAGATCTCAGGGGGAGTAGACTGGTATAGGATGGTGGGAGGGGGGTGAGACTCTGGGTAGGGTCCCAAAACTCTTGGCGTTTCGACCCATGCTTGCTGGCGGGGTCTTTTGTTATTTGAAAAAAGGTGGCGTAATGACCGCCATTACTAACAGCCCCCCATTTTAGCAGAGATTTTGTCCTAAAACAGGACAAGAACTCTGCAAGCAAGGTCTGAAGCCACTAGCCTTAATGATTCCTCCCTCAGTGAGTCTCACCACGATAATGGATAAATATCTAAGCTGCAACTAGGGTCATCATTTTACGTTATTTTCACAGTAAATTAACTTTAAGTGCCACGTAGAAATAAGTATGCTGGCTGTGAGGCAGCAACTGAAAAATTAAAAAATGCAAAATTGAAAATTAAAATGTAAAAGATGGTTAAAGTTAAGTGACCTAGTGCAGTGGTAGGCATAAAATTAAAGAAAATTGGCATATATGCAAAAAAAAAACGATAAAATAAATACATGAAAATGAATTAAATACAAATAATGATGCCAAGATGGCTCCTCAAGTTTATCTACCTGGGGAGACACCAAGGCCAATAAATATTTTTTCATACAAACTAAATTTACCTACTGACTATGGCTACGCTATGGAGATGGCACTGTGCATTGGGCACTAATGCCGGGAGAACACATCTCTCTCATACGAGTTCTTTAGGCGCTTGACCTTCCAGTTGTAGTTCTGGAGGTCTATGCCGCACCTCATGAGCCCTTTATTCCCATTACGTAGCTCAGTCAAGTAGTTTAGATGGTTATGGTCCGTTAGGAATGTCTGTGGGAAAACATGGTCAGCGCGATAGGAACCAAGGTGCTCAAGAGATGAGCCCATGCCTGAGAGTTCTTTCTCTTGAGTTTGGAGTTTTTCCCATGTCTGGAAGAAATTTATGCTGCCATTTAAGTAAACTCCACAGTTGGGAATTCCTGCTTGCACCTGGTGAAGCCAAAAATGAATTATGAGTATGGTCAGAGGTCGTGACTCCTCTGCCATGAAGTGGGAACCTTCGTCCTTCTGAAATGTGGCTAGGAAGCCATACCAATAAAAGAATTGTGTCATCTCTGTAACACTTATGGATGGGATAAGTTGGAGCGAGGCCCTTGGCACTATTTTGTTAGAGTTACCGATGACTTGGCACGGATGGCAAGAGGTTGCGGAAGCCTTAACACCCTTCTGCAAGCCTGGCCGGAAAAAATGGGGCTGCAGCAGTTGGGTTGTGCGCTTCACCCCAGAGTGCCCTCCCAGTCCCTCATGGGCCATTCGTAGCACCGACAAGCGGGAATTATGGGGGACAACTACTTGCTGGCGCAGGGCCTCAGCAGGATTGTGAGAACCTCGGGTGATCTTAAGGGGCACCTCATCCTTTAGCAGGAACTCAGCCGTAGAGGGGTTATTCATTTCCACCTCGTTCGAGTTGGCGGGTGCCCTGTTGTTTACCAATGTCTCATCCAGCAGTGGGAACCTGATGAGCTTTGTCTGGCTCCTTGGGGTCTCGGCGCTGATGGGTGGTTCACCTCTTGCCTGCTCTGAGACCTCTGGCCTGGTGATTGAGATAGCCCTATTTCCAGTGGTGTTCAGTGGCACAGTTTCACCCGGGTTGAATTTGCGGGTGCTCGGCTCAGACTCACGGTGGGAAAAGGGAGACCCCTGGCCCTCCTCTGAGGTCTCTGGCATGATGCTTGGAGTAGCCCTATCCCCTGTGGTGGAAAGTGGCCCACCTTCACCAGAATTAACTTCTGGCGTACGAAGCTCAGACTCACTGCTGGAGGAGGAAGACTCTTGGGCCTCCTCACTTAGCCAAGCTACCTCACCAAGGTCAATGTCACCGAGCCAGTCGTCTTACCATGCAGGTTGCATCCTAACAGTTTTAGGCTCTGGCTTGGCAGCCTTCATGCACGGCTTTTGACCCAAGCATGAGTTGTAGCCCTCATGTGCAAGATCACTCCCTGCCCCCTGTCCGCACTTCTTGCTGAGCTGGGACGTGGTCACCTTCAGTTCCACTGTAGGGAGTTCCTTGGTGAACCCTTCAATGAAGTGGGTCCTCCTGCGATTGTCCTGCTGGACTTTGGCAACATCGGGTTGAGTGTGGCAAGTGATTGAGTTGTGCCAATCGGGCGTCCATCTCCTGCATTCTTAATTCATGCACTCTCTCTCTTTCATAGCACATCCTTTCTTGCTCTGTTCTTCTCCGTGCTTTGTCTTCATTCATGAGCTCCCGCACATACCTTCGCAATGTTTCTCCCTCACAGCCTTGTCTTTCTGCCAAGTCCACAAATGCACTGATTTCAGCAGCAGTCATTTTGCTAAGTTTTGTGGAGACAGCGACAAGAAAAACTCAACAGCACAAGGTACGATGTTGACCGTGCCAGAAATTACACGGAGGGGAAAGACGCTCTAGCCTTATGCAAGAGTCTCATGGAAGGAAGGATGAAGATGGAGCTGGGGAAAATGCACACAGGCTGCGAAAAATACCCTTCGAGAAAGAATTATCACCAAATATAGCAAGCCTTGCGAGTAATTGAACAGGAGCCTAACTTGAAAACCAGCGCCACGAAAATGGGTGAGCTTAGGCTGTCCGGTTGTAATGCATCCAAACAAGTAATGATATATATGACAACTGTACTACACAATAAAAAATGGAATCACCACTATACAGTAGGTGACCCTCTGGGCTAGTCAGGGAAAAATGAGGTCACAACTATGGGTGACACTATGCTGGACGAAATAAAATGGAATCACAACTATGGGTGAACCTTTATACTAGTCATAAAAAGAAATGGAATCACCACAATGGGTGAATCTCTATGCTAGTACAAAAAAAAAAATGTAATCACAACAGTGGGTGAACCTCTTTGCTAGTCTTTTGAAAAAATGGAATCACAGCAATGGGTGAATCTCTATGCTAGTCATAAAAAAACGGAATCACAACAATGGGTGAATCTCTATGCTAGTCTTTAAAAAATTGGAATCACACAAATGGGTGAATCTCTATGCTAGTCATATAAAAATGGAATCACAACAATGAATGACCCTCTATGCTAGTCATAAATAAATGGAATCACAACAATGAATGACCCTCTGTGCTAGTCTTAAGGAAAAAAAAATGGAATCTCCACGATGTGTGACCCTATGCTAGTCTTAAGGAAAAAAATGGAATCTCCACGATGTGTGACCCTCCTATGCTAGTCTTAAGGAAAAAAAATGGAATCTCCACGAAGTGTGACCCTCCTATGCTAGTCTTAAGGAAAAAAATGGAATCTCCACGATGTGTGACCCTCCTATGCTAGTCTTAAGGAGAAAAATGGAATCTCCACGATGTGTGACCCTCCTATGCTAGTCTTATGGAAAAAAATGGAATCTCCACGATGTGTGACCCTCCTATGCTAGACTTAAGGAAAAAAATGGTGTCGTAAAAATGTGTGGGTGCGTTCTTGCAACACCACCACTTGCAACCCTGTGACTTAAAGCAAAGTTTGTATTTATACTTAAAGTATAACAAATTAAATAAACAAACAATGTCACGAAGATTGCTTAATGCTTCGTTAAGAACATCAACCCCTTTACATACTTTCCCTTTAAATAAAACAAAATGAGTTTAAAAAATTACACCTCCAAATATTTTATCTAAAGGATCCTATACCCTGACTGAAAGAATTAAATTGAATGTGATATCATAAATCCTTTATCTATAGGTTAACAATGTTACACAATCTTACGAAAATTATCCCTTTCAAAAATGTACATAAAAATAATACCCCACGAAAGTAACAAAATGAAATTGCATACCCTTACTATGAATAGAAAAAATTGAAATAAAGAATGCCACGTGTGCTTACGGTTACCAACACAGGAAATTAACACGTGTTTTAGTCTACCACGGTTTCTTCCTAAAATTTCGTAAATTTCAATAAACTTAGTTTTAACACGAAATTAAACAATCACTAACTGCACAATATATATGAATGAAAAATTTATCCCTATCAATAATGTACATGAAAATAATATCCCACGAAAGTAATAAAATGAAATTACAAACACTTGCTATCAAAAGAAAAAAAATCGAAATGAGGAACGCCACGTGGTCTTACCGTTACTTTACAGAATTATGCCTCACGTCCGTAAAACGTTTACGTGAATCGTAAGCCAAAGGTTCCGATATGAGACTAGCCTGTATCCTAGCACTAAAGATAAATGATAATATATTCCATGCACAAAATTAAACGATTGATGTGCGTGAATACAACGAAATTAGACTAAAATCTCGGGTCTGCATAGAATTGGTAAACAATTAACAAAGATAATAATAACAGACAATATACCTTGGCTTCGTTCGGAAGCGCGGCGGCGGGCTGAGTTATACCAGGTTGGCCATGTTTTGAAATGAACACGTGCTCAGCCTGCCACGCTTTTTGTCCTAAAATATCGTAAGTTTCACTTCACTTATTTTCTTTTTAAAACACAAAATAACACAATAAGACATTCACCTAATGCACAATGTTTTAATAAATGGAAAATTTTAACCACTGTGACAATAAACACTCAGAAAAAGAACACAAATTCTTCTCACGCGGTTGGCTATCCTGCTACACAATAGGACTAGACTTCTTCCACGTGGGTTTAAAAACAAAAAGGTTCGCGGCGCGAACACACACACTAATAGACACAAAACTTTAACAATGAGAATAGAAGGCTTTTGCTGTGTTCTTCCACGGTTCCAACTCCAGTGATTATATAATTTACTTGAAATTAAATTGAGGTTCGTCAAGTCACTAAAGACAGAAAAAAAGGGGGGAATTTGACTTTGTTAAAATTAATTTGAAATTACTGTCTTAGCGGATCCTGGCATTTGGTCGCCAATATGTTACGGGCCACTGGTTCGAGTCCGGCCTTGCTTAAGGGACTAAAGGGCCATAACAAAACAAATAACAATGGTAGGTCGCCAGTCAGCAATGATACAAGGAATACTGACAAATATATGTATTTACAATAACATTTAAATAAAATTTAATAAAAGAAAAGGGGAGCACAACAGCTAATTATTTATATTATAATTTACGCCACGAGGAGCTTCGTTTGGAGTTTGGGGGGACCGTGGATGAAACTCCAGCACAGCAATCACGTTCCCTGGAAGGGGGAAATAAATTGAATTATTATCAGCACACTTACTTCTACCGCTGGGAACACGATGAAGTCGTGTGGTTAAAACTTTTAAGCAAATTAAATGAAAATGCAAAGGTTAGGGATTTAAACGTTACACATGGTAATCAACACTGTCATAGGGTGAATTGGTTAAAACTAGGACTAAACGGCACACGTGGTCTGGGCATAAGGGATAGGATACAAGGTTCAGTGGGTAGGATTTCTTTAGAGGATAAGGAAAAATGGGATGTGATAATGAAGGGATGGGAGGTTGGGTAAGGATATTGAGAATCTCAAAATAAGACACCTTACCTTAGTAAACAGGACTCTCGTTCCTTCCCTTATGGAAGAATATGTAAACAGAGGTCCTGCCTCCCTGATGTCTTGAGGGTGAAGAGCGATGGTGTGTCCCTCAAGGACGTTGAGTGAAGAAGAGAGGAGATGTTATCCTCATGGAGGTTGAGATAAGAAGAAGGATCTCCAGTTTTCCCTGGGTAGATCAACCCCACTTGACCCCCAATTGAGGGGGGGCGGGTAGGGGGATTGGCCTGACCGCTGTCCTATTGGTCAGGCTTGATCACGTGTCCTCACATCCTTCACAGCTCGCTTCCTTCCTTCTCCTGGGACTTCGATGTTGTCACGTGACTCGTAGAAGGTAGCTGAAATTGAGATCTCAGGGGGAGTAGATTGGTATAGGATGGTGGGAGGGGGGTGAGACTCTGGGTAGGGTCCCAAAACTCTTGGCATTTCGACCCATGCTTGCGGGCGGGGTCTTTGTTATTTGAAAAAAGGTGGCGTAATGAACGCCATTACTAACAGTATATATATGTTTATATATATATACATACATATGTGTGTGTATTTAAGGGCATGATGATGCATATTTGACATCAAGTATTCCAAAGTAATATGGTCCCGAAACTACTGACGTCAGAATGTAAACGACCCTTATGATGTACCTTTTATCTGCCGACGGTTATTGCTGCTATTGGCATTTGGCTATCCTCTGTATTAACGTAGTTCAGGAATTAAATTAATCTTGAACATATGAGTCTTTACAGTATAATGATGAGAAAACTGTTGTTTTGGTATTATGGGCTCTTCTTGTGTGTCTATCTGCATGTAGGGTCAAACACACACACATACATACATACATACATACATACATACATACATATAGGTGTCATATCCTCAACGTTGGATGTGAATTGCCTCCACCTGGTCCTGTCTCTAGCTCTGTATAAATTATCCAACTGTTACATCTACATCTTCCAGTAAGCTGTTCAAAAACTTCCTTTGCCGACCTCTTGCTCTTCTCCCGTCTGTCTTTCCCTTAAGGCACAAAAGTTCGATCTTTTCTCTTCTCATTGTCCCAGACATTCCAGCTGCCTTCTCCTTGGCAATATCACTCTTCTCAATACCTTCTCATTTGTTACTCTTTCAGGCTATGGAGTCTTCAGCAGTATTCTGTAAAACCATAATTCAGCTGCATTTGTTTAATTTTTCAAGATCTTGTTTAATGTCCATGTCTCTGAGCCGTAAGCAAGTTTGGACCATTCATAGGTTTTCAGTGCTCTAACTTTCGTCTGAATCCCTATCCTATTGTTTTTCAATAAGGTTTTCAGATTGCTGAAGGCATATTTGCATTTTTTTTGCTATTAGTATTCTTTTTTTTTTTTTATTCCTTTATTACATCTTACTTTGTGTTATCATACTACCTGGGTACACAAAGGTATTTGTTTGTTTTATTGTTGCTCGGACGGAGCAGTATAAATATATATATATATATATATATATATATATATATATATATATATATATATATATATATATATATATATATATAAAGTTGTGTGTTTGTGATTTTGGAGCTGTTGCCAATCAGAAATAGAATATTTTTTTGTCCATTACCCAATTACGATGAAGTGAAATTCTCATTACAACGTACAGTAATTATTTCCTTACTTGACTATTTCCAAATACTCCTGTTCATCATCAAAGAGGGGTTCTGTTCATACAAGCAATTTATTCCGTGTTTGGATACACGAGAGGGAAAGGGAGAGAGAGAGAGAGAATAGCTTGGGTATTTGGCATTAGTAAATTGGAAACGGTCGATCAAAGGACTATCGTCCCTTTGTATATAATGCTACTTTAGTCCATATTGAGACTTGCCACCTGGCGCTTTTGTCCTTAGTGTTGAATATCGATCATTAGCCAATGAGCGTCTTTATCTTTTCTTGCATGATGAGATGAAAGCAGTAATCGACGATGATGCCATAAGTACTAAAATCTGGAATTCTGATATATTGATTAGATGGGTTCAGTATAATTCCATAGTCATACCAGGAGGTGACCAACTAGGTTTTTATGTATTTATGCTAATATTATTTTGTTTGAGACTGACATCAAATACAAAACTAGAAAATGTTAAATTTTCATTAAATTTACTCGTCACCTTCTAGGCTTATTAATTTATAGATTCATCGTCAAGGAAATATATTTATAAAGAATTACTTATTCTTATCCCTTTTGGTCCAGGAATTCAGCTAATTCTCAGAAAAAAACTTGATATTTGGAGGTTGAATGTGTTACCTTAGTGGAACCATTATTGCTTTATGTTCACATCATAATAATTACTGAAGAGCAATACTTTTTTATTTTAAGTGTGAGCGTAAATTTCACCTTTTATAACACAGTTTCTGATAAAAATGGCTGCTTGTTTAAGTGTGTTATTTCTAAATTGTTTAATTAACAGAAGCCCAATAACCCCTCATAACTTTAGGACTCAGATCTGGGCATTCGTAAGTTATTTTTTTCAATTACTTGCTCTATATTTGTTCGAGCTTTTCCGAAGTATATGGTTAACTAGTCCATTGCCCACTCCTCATTTCTCCTGATATCAATCTTTGACATGAAACTTTATACTAAAAGTGTGTTAGCTCCTTACCAATCAAAGTTACCGAGTAACATTTGTTCAATGATCCTGATGCTTTTAGTAGTGAAATTACATCTAAGCTGGACATTTTTCCCCTATGAATCTCTTTCAAAAATATTTACAACATCCATGTTGAACTAATGGCACGCCATGTACAGTTATATATATGTGTGTGTATATATATATATATATATATATATATATATATATATATATATATATATATATATATATATATATATATATATGTGTGTGTGTGTGTGTGTGTAAGCATGGGATGGAGAGCTTTTGCTAAACAAAAAGAGATTATGAAAGGTAAAAGGCCACTTTTTGTTAAAAGGAAAGTATTTAATATTCTCTAGTAATGAATTCACATTCAACCAAACATTAATATATCCTTAACAATTGGTCTGTTTACTTTCTATTATTTGGTAACTAAACTACTATTGATGACGTTTTTTATGCGAAGGAGACCAATAAGAATGAAGAATATGAAGGAATAGAAATATTTAAAACAGAAAACACTATTGCACGAACTTTTACTTAATTAAAAAAAAAAAAACGGGTGAACACGTAATTTTCTTACCAGAAAATAACAAATACATGAATTATAAGTTATATATGTGGAATAGATGCCATCACCAAAAAATAAATAAATAAAATGAAAGAAAATTTGGTCAATAATTTCTCACAGAGGCAAAAATTATATTTAAGAATCGTGTTTCAACTGTTGTTGTTTATTGAAAACACTGATTCTCTCAATGCCACAAAAACACACCTGTTAACGTAATAATTACACTGAAAAATCAAATTCTGCCACAAGCCGTCGGATAGATATCTCCATATTTGTCTTTTCATGCTTAATTGTTATCGCTTGATTGTCTTTGCACTCTGCTCACAGTGGCAGAAGATTCTTTGGTTTCTTGACCGAAGACGGAAGGTGGAACTCCTCCTCCAAACCCGTAATTGCTATTTGCTATTTTCGTAAGATAACGGCCACAGTTTTGGGGAAGAAGGTCATCATCATCAGCAGCCATCACTAGTCCTCTGCAGAACAAAGGCCTCAGACATGTCCATCCACTTCGCGCATGTTTATGGGCTTTCTATGCCACTTTATAACAACAAATTGTCTTAGTACGTCAATCCATCGTTTTCTCTTCCTTTAATCCATCGCCTTCTCTTCCTTCCCCTGCTTCTTTTGCAACCTGTAAGGCCCCATTCTGTTATTCTTAACGACCATCTATTATCTGTCATATTCAATATATGTCCTGCCCATACACATTGCTTTTTCTTACACGTTGTTAGAATATCCTCTACTTAACTTTGCTCAAATATCCATGTTGGGTATTCTGTTCTAATTGTGAATCTGCAATCTTGATTAGGGTGAACACTCGAATTCTGAAGGATATTGCAAGACGTGAATTATAAAAAACAGTAATCGATAGGGTGACGCATGGAATCCTTTTCAAAATTCCTTTATATGCTTCTGAGTTCGGAATTAATATATATTTCGTCGTTTGACTAAATTAGATAATGCTTCGCAATGGTTTTTTTCTTTTATTCATTAGATTTGATATACATTATATATATTCTTCCCTCCCGATTTTGTTCGGGCTACCTCTGTAAGAGTCGAGCTTTTGTTAATGATAATCAGTATATTCATAAAATTTTGAAAAATATATCTACAAGATGCGGAAATCTCGATGAGAAAATTATATTTCTTTCGTTTTGTTATCACAAATAGTAGAAAAGCATTGTGTAAAGTATAGGAAACGCGAATATATTAGTTATACGTCTATTGAAAAGAATAAGTATTGAACATTAATAAGTAATCAACGAAAATCCCTTCTACATTGTTTTCAGTAACATTGTTGACATTAAAAGATAATGTGGAGAGTGAAGACTATACAGATGCGAAGTATTTCCTAGTTGTACACACCTAGAAGCAAAGGGTAAAGGTTTTGTTGGTAAAAAGATTGAACCGTTATAAATAACTTCGAAGGTAATCGTTTGTTAATATACCAAAACGCTCTAAAATATATGTTACCTTCAACCATGGTCCTTAAAAGTTAATGTAAGAAACCATCAAATACGTCAAGAACATATTCTGTTTGTTTCATTACGATTAAACTGTCTAGGAATTAAAATTGTTCCTATTCTGTTTGGACTTTGATTGCTATATTTGAGGTTCGTTTCATTTCTTTGTGTGTTCTATCTTCAATATATATTTTACATTCTAAAATGAATTTTCAAGTAAGAAATTCTCGCATATTTGCTTGTTTACCTTTTATAGTTTTCAACCTATTCACCCTAAAGATAATTTTAACCCTTGTTTTTACTATTTTTTATGCAGACTCAATAGTAGAAATTTCGTAAACAAGGGATAAATATCATTAACCTTGTCGAAATGAAGAATGAAAATATAGAATAAAAAACCTAACACCAACAGGATTTTCCAGTGAAAGTGAAAACAAAGAAATGAGAGAAGAAATGTAACAGAAAGTCTATAAACCTAACTACAGGGATACAGGATCAATATTCTTAAATACTCTCACAATCAGAAAAAAAGGAAATGGACAAAAACCCACCAATGTCAATCTCCCTAATGGAAGTGTAATGGGACGTTTTGCAAAAGTTAACAGGAGGGAACTTTCGAGGCTATCAGCCAGTTTCCATGAAAGGTAAATACATGAAGAAAGAAGAGATAATGATCACTGTCACATACTTACTTTAGCGTAGTCATTGATAAACCCCCGTGCAGGAAAATTTCAAATGGGCCATTTCACAGGGGGGTTCCAGTGTTCGGGGATCAGTTTCTTGTCGCTTTCAGGAGTGAGGTCAAGTTGCAATGTTTTTCAACCAGCAAGGTATGTCTGTTCATCATCAGGCTTGAAGAATAAGTGGCTTTATTTATATGAACCCATGTTGGTCTCATTCTAGGCATCAAATTTTCATTGGGTGGGAATGCCCTGAGGGCAATGGTAGTAGCTATGTCGGGAGGGACGCTCTCGGCCAGGTGATCAGGCTGTGAATGAGTCAGTGTTTGTGGTTCCTGGTTAGAGGAATTTGTTCTGCAATTGGCTAGGGCACTCGTTGGGAGAGGCTCTGTTCCAGGCAAGCTGCAGCTCTGCTCATTGGAGCTGTCTACATCAGCATTCTTTCGGCAGGTAGGTTGGGGAAATATTTCCTGCATGTTGTTGAGGATAGGTTTCTCCTGCTGAATCAGTTGGGCCTTCTGAATTCTAAACCTCTTGCTGTATGTGGCACTGCCAATGATATCCATATTTTTTACGATGTGTTCTCGCAAAAGGGGCCTGTTATAGGTTAGTTGGCAATATGCCTTAATGGCCCCTAGCTATATGTGACAGGACTGACGTTTCAAGAGCCGCATGGTGGACATACCAATGTAACTGCTGGGTCATACTCGGACAGGGCATTGGTAATGGTAGAACAGTTCTCTTCAGACTGTCCTGCACGGGAAGGCTGGATTATTTTTCATGATCTATGTTTTGGTGTTGGTCGTTTGGTAATCGAAAACGAAGTTAAGCTCTATATTTAATTGTACAGAGAAGATATCGTTACACATGATTTCCTTAATGGCTCTTTCGTCTTGATGCATGAAGTTACGGTAGTTACGGTGCATTATTCTTTTGTAGTAAATGATTGCTTTTGTTGCGGTAAAAGTGTCACTTTGTTCCGCCCCATACAGGTGTTAATGGCTTTATTGATTTCTTGATTGACTTAGAGGATCTGTGTTATACGGTCTAATTCTTCATGTTTAGCCTTCCTGGAGGAGCTATGAGGAGAGAGTCATCTTCACAAAGGCTTAGTATCTGGTGGGGCATTCACTGTAACCGTTGAGACAGAGTTGGAGGTTCGTCGGTTTGTTGTAGACAGACCTATGAAACCCAGTCTCAGTGGTTTCGGCCAGTACTTCCAGGATGGGAAATTGTCTGTTTTAGCTCTGCTCCAATGTTAAATGAATGAAGTTGTGATCCTGAAAGGTAACAAAAGTTCCATCAATGTATCTGAGGTATATGACAGGTCAACATTTTTATGCAGGTTTATAGGTGTTTGTTTATTTATTGTACTTGTTGAAGTTACTACATGTAGGTCTTTCTAGAATAGAAATCATTGTTTTGTTACTATATTTAGACTTGGCATTTTTCCTACAGTCATTAGCTGGTCAGAGACTTAGACACATTTTTCATGTTTGTTTTGGATTTGGTGTTTTCTAAAATTGTATTAGGATATAAATAGTGAGACTGAGTCATGTAAAGAGAGACATTCACAGATCTTCACAGAGAGCTTTAAGGACCTTCTCGGTCTCCATTGGATATTACCTGCTGGGATCCTCTAAGGACTTGTTCTTACGGATTGAGTGTGCTTATTATGTCTAACTAGTGAAGACTGTAGTAGAAATTCACTGTGTTATAATTATTATTGTAAATCATCAAGATTAACTTATTATTGTAGTTTTTTTTAAATTTTTGTAACATTACAGTACTGTGTTATTGATTTTTGTTGGCATACTATAGAGCAACTCTGACCCATAGCAGCATATACGTGAGAAAATCTGCTCTTCTAATATTCCCATCTAGAATACGGAATAAAAACTCCCAGTGGTTATCCCATGATGTCAACGTCCTTTTGAATATATGTATGGCCCCAATGGTTGTGAATGGGGCCTTCTTTGTACATATCTTAAGGAGGGTATGGAGGTCATCTTCCGGGATGTTGTAGGGCGGTGTAGCTGGGTCTCTGTAGACATGGTCCATTATTAAGGTAATGGTCTCATTAACAGTGATGTTAGTAATTAGAGACTCAATGTCCAGGGAAGCAATAACAGTGTCGTTTGAGGAATCTCTAATGGTAGCAAGAAATTCAGCAGAGTACGACTAGTTATAATTACCTGTGATGTATGGAGAGAGAAAAAAGTTCATTCTTTTCGCAAGCTGGTACACGAAACAGGGCACTTGCTGGTAATAGGTTTAAGTGGTCATGGCACTGGCTGAATGAAGGTTTAAGTGGTTTCCTAGTATTGTGGGTCTTGACATTTCCATACTGTAGTACTTTGGTTTATGAGTGACTGATTATAAGCAAATTGGTATACAAGCATAAATGTTCAAATCAGTTTAAATGTATTATATTGGCCTGTGAGCAAATAAATCCCTCCGTATCAGCATTTTTTTGGACTAGTTGTAACGAGACTAGCACGAAATAAGTCACACAGTGCCCATATGTCCCGCATGTTATGTTAACGCCATGTTCATGTGATTTTTACCATATTTTCATGCCATTTTTATAAAAAGGCAGAAACATTCGTTTTAGGATATGCTCCTTGAATGTAATAGGGTAAGAAAAAGATGACAGTGTGACTCAGTGATAGTGAACCTCTTTCAAGAGCTCTTGATATTTCCCCTTAGTTTTCAATGAGGGAGATGCTTTGCCTATGCAGTAAACCTTACTACTCCTCACTCGTCTCCCTCACACCAGCCACTACTCTCCTCAAGGGATATTGTGCATGTTAATTTGTCATTATTTATAATTTTGTATTCTGAATGACTAGTTTGTATGCATGTGTGTTGTTATGGGTTATAATTTTATTTTTTACTAAATTCCATGATATGAAAAGGAAAACACACACACACACACACACACACACACACACATATATATATATATATATATATATATATATATATATATATATATATATATGTATATATGTATACATAATGTGTGTGTGTTTTCCTTTTCGTATCACCATTGATATCCTGTATACTCTCAGAGCTTTCAATCTGAATGAGGGAAAAAGTACGCATTCCCCATTGAAGCTTTGAGCTGCAAAACAATTATAAAATGGTAATGTTTTGTACCTCAAGGGATTGAAGATCTGCATCCTCCTTTCTTTCATCTCTTCCCGAGGGACACAAGCAATACATTTCCACTTCAGTAACGACAAACAAACAAAACTCACTAATGGTTGAACAAGAGAAGACAAACAAAGGGACTTATCCTCAACTCACACAGGGAATTTTCTTTTGTTGGTATTTCAGGGACTCGAAAACTTTCTCTGTCCTGAAAAAGAAAGCTTGTTTTTATTATGTTCATAAAATGAATAAAAAAGGCAAATTATATTCAGAAGAAAGAGTTTTATGGTTCTTTAGAATTCTGTTTTGCAAAATTAAGCTGAAAACTCCCTTTACAATAGGCGTTGCTAAAATTAATTAAAAGACAGATTCATATACTTACAAGATTTCAAAATGTGGGATGATACGTACAGTAGAATAGGCTTCAAAAGTGCAACAATAGTCATTAAATTGAACATAAAGAAGAAAAACGTTAGCAGGGAATCTTACGTAATTTACTTAATCGATAATCTATAAAGAAATATCCTTATTTATACCTGAAATATGGTTTTGATACTGATCTTTATGTTCTATTTAGGTGATAGGTAAAATGATCCATATAAAGTCACGAGAGAGAGAGAGAGAGAGAGAGAGAGAGAGAGAGAGAGAGAGAGAGAGAGAGAGAGAGAGAGAGAGAGTGAGTTTATTACCAAGTAAATAAAGATACTATAACTTTAAAAATGTATGAAAGGAGAAATAACTTAGAAAAAAGTCCCTACGAAAGATAGGAGAGGAATTACATTATCAATGGAGAGAACGAAAATGGTGATGAAGGAGATGCCAGAGAGCCAATATCCCGGCCAATGAAGCATCTTTGATAATGCGTGACTGATGACTCAGTATTTGGGAAAAAATGTCTCACAAACAGTGCCCACGGTGACATAGATAGATGGAACCAAGGGCAAGATACCAATAGCAGGAACAGACCTATAAAGACCTTCCGTAAGTGCATAATGGACGAGACATTCAATGGAAATATAAATGGCCTTGGAAGAATACATCGCTAACAATGTGACCACCAAGTGTACAGATGGAGTAATCAAATTAATTACTTATAGAATTCAGTCTATAACCAGAGTCCCTTAGAGACACTAGAATATATTAAATGAACTCAGCTTGATTGTATTTGCTCATGATTGGTGCTGAGACACGACTCCTCAAATGTCTTTCATGCTCTTGTTGGTTTTATTCATTGCCTTCAAGAGCATTTAGTAAGTTTATTGATTTAGCTAACAAGGATAGTAATTTGCACATAAATTGGTACTGCCATATAATTCCAGAGGTTATGGACATATAAAAGAGGGAGCAAATGATGATCCCTTTGAAGGAAGCCGAATTTTGGGCCTCCATGAGTTCCACACGCATCAAGAAAATTGACCTGCATTTTTTTTATAATGTTCGCGGTATCGCAAAATGGATTTTATATGAAAATAGGAAGGGTTTGGGGGTTAAATATGGCGCATTTGAATGTTTCACATCGTGAACAAGAGATTTTATCCCTATTAGAAGGTTTTATTCAAAGACACCTTATTGTCATATAACGAGCCACCACCCTAACGAATATGTTCTGAAAAGCAGGGTTTGCTTTTGACTACAATATTGTCCTTCCTTTGTAGTATTGGAGCTTGCATACTTGAAAGCATTTTTAACCACATTTTTTTTATTGATTCATATCTAACCTTTGACTTCACTTGCAAATTTTGGCAGATAATTATTTGTCAATTTCCTTATGTTGTTTTCATATCAAGTACTGTTGTTCAGCACTTACGGGAAATTTTCTGTGAAGGTTTCCTTGTCAGTTTCATTGCGCTGCAGCTGGTTCCATAAGAATGTTTACTCAACTATAACTGCAGTGCCAATAACAATATGAGAGAAGCTACACTTCTGCTTACAAAATGGTACACAACTTTCATGTTTCTGTAAAGAATATTTTTCAATGTAATAGAGCTGTTGAAGTAATAAATTCTGTAAGTTAACGCAATGAAATAATACAGGCCCCATTTGGTATTATAATTGTTAAGGTGGTCGTATTCTATAGCCCGTCGTTGATAATTGGGTTGAATGGGCATTCAATTGCCTGTACCCTATTCACGTAGATCTCAGCGGTTCCTGGTTCAATGATCTTCTATATGTTCCCTTTTCTCGCTGATTTCCTTGTTTGATGGTCCAGTAGGTTTCTTCTGTAATTAGGTGTAAGACTTTATGAATAACGTCTGGTTGAGCAGGAAAGACAAGAACATGAACATGTACATTTAGCAGATGATTTTTTTTTTTACGTACTAACAATTATTTTATGAATCCGAAAAATGTATTATATAGAAAGCGAACATACCAAGCGCTTAGCCCCATATATGCATGATAGAAATAAAGGTATTTTGATCCATTTCTGATTTTGGAATTATAATTGTTTGTTGAAAATTAAAGCGACTTTTGTTTTCGCCCGACTTTTCATGGATTGTAAACAAATTGCTCACTTACGTCATGCGGGTAAAAATAAAATTGGAATAACGTACCAAAACGTTCAATACTGATATTCAAATACTTGAGTAGGATGTTTTAATTCAAAATATGATTCAATTTTATATAAATAATCAAATCGTGGAGGTAAAATTCAGTTAATTTCATCATGATCCTCTGTAGTAAGTATCTATAGTGCTGCATTACTTTTCTATGTTTATTTGAATATTTAGTAAAAGACGAAGGAAGAAGATAAAAACACTTTTAATGACATTTATCAAATACTACTGTGCATTTCGCAGGTTGGCATACATCGTTTAACCCCGTTATCCTCTAAACTAGTCGTTGGATCTGTATGATTTTGCAGCACACTACTTTTAACATAACACAGTACTGTACTGTGTTATGTTACGAGTTTGCTCGTGAATAATAACACAGAGCCAACTAGTCATGTAGGTACATAAGAAGGAAACCAATTAGTTACATAGTTTTTGAACGGTGTGAACAACTCTACCAGTTCACGGGAAAGAGAATTTCCACTTCAGTATCTTACTGATCATATTATGGAAATCATGCCAAGACACACTGAGGAGGCGCTATTGTTGTGCAGTAGCAGACTTCGATGTTCTGTGGATGGAGAGATTCGATGATCTCCAAGGGGTCTATTGGTGTATCCTATCGCGTTTTGGTGGGAGTATCCAATAGGTCTCTAGTGCTAATATACTGTATATAGGAGAGTTTCTCCAGGCTTTGCTGCAAAACACCAGATCAGTATTAAGAGGTGTTTATTCTGTCTGAACCTGATTATCTCCTTACTTCTATCTGCCGGGTTGTGCTCCATAACAGCTGAAAAAAGACAAATCAAATGAGGTCAGGGTCAATTTTCACATGGAAGAGTTTGGACGGTCGCTATGTTAGTTTAAAGAAGCAGTTGAAAACAAATAAGTGGCTTACCGCATATGAAACCATATGAGTCCAATTTGTTTTGTTTTTTATTATTTATGCTTATAGGATTTTCACAGATTATGCGCAATTATATATATATGAAAATTATATTTCTCAGCTCTACCATGATTTTTTTTCTATTCAATTCATTGCGCTAATAGTTTTAGTGGTAAGACGGGTTAAGTAAGATGTCTGTAAAAGAGGGAGAACGGGCTTTGGATTTGGCTGGAAAAAAAATATTAATCATGAGTGGATTTCAAAGGGTTAGTAAGGAATAGAAGCTTTGTTTCAACATTTGGAATTATTCTCAGGAACCTAGGGTAGCCCTACTAGCTTATCTAGAAAATGGACCAATTTTACTTGCATGTGTGTCACTAGTTTGAAACATAAGTTGAGATGAGAAATATGCTGCGCTGGTAATTTTGTTTGTAAAAATTTTATTCCTACATTTCACTGTAATTTTCATCTCTGTTTAATAATTACACATTATTAGATCAAGAGATGTTTAAATGGAATAAAAGGTATGGCCTTGACCAGTTCGTTTCGTCTCTGTTAAGATTTGAAATGTTAAAGATGCAAGGGGCCAAAGTTTACCTTTTCATTTTTCAATTGGTATTTTGGGATATTATTACAGGTATAAATAAATTGACATAATAGCATCTAAACTTCTCATTTTCCAAATACTTTTTTATACACTTCCCACTAAAATCCTTGAAACCTGTTTTGGCATCAGTGAAGAAATCATCATTCTGAGTGAGAGTAGACCAATCCTGCAAAAAAAAAAAAAAAAAAAAAAAAAAAAAAAAAAAAACACTGGATAAAAGGCTAGGAGCTATGTTAACCTACTATTTTCAACAATTTAAAAAATTACCTCATATCATAATGTCACATAGATGATGGAGTTAGAGTTGAGTACATTTTATAGAATTGTGGCATATTCATCTGTTTTGTCTTTATGATCCAAAAATATTTAAACTACGGATCTATTGTTTTATCTATATACTGAAAAAAGCAAATTGTTGCATTACCATTGGTAAAATATGTTTTTCTGGCTTAATAGGAATACTTGTGAGTTTTGAGCCTGCCAAAGATAAGTATGGATGAGGTGATTAACTTCATATCTTTCTTATTGACTAACTGATTTAGTAGACTCATCAGACCAATATTTGTTCTATGCTATCTGGGAAGGAGAAACATTTCTTTATTTCTTTCTGATTTAAAGGCTTTGACTAGTGAATGTTGTATAATGCTATGAAATCAAGGTGTAAAAGTCCTTGTAGCGAATGCAATTCATATATATATTAGTGTATGTTACCCGTCAAAAATGACGGCTATATATTTAGATATGCGCACACACACCCTCTCACCAGAGTATGACTATTCTCTCTTCCCCCCTATGCGAGGGACGGGTCGGGTTGAGCATGACCGAGTATGTATATATATATATATATATATATATATATATATATATATATATATATATATATATATATATATATATATATATATATATATATTTATTGCCAGATACTTCCTCTTTATTATATAGGGAGATGATGAATGTGACCAGAACATTGTTTTTTTTTTTTTTTTTTTCTGTCAAGCATACAATAGTATTCCTCGAATTGTCTCGAATGGGGACTGGGGGTTGGTCGAACTGGTTCAGTTCGAAATTCAACGCATGAATTATTGTGCCGAAATCTAACGTTTTTTTTTTTTTTTTTTTTTTTTTGGGGGGGGGGTTATGTTTACCATAGTTTTCTAACCAGCGGGATTAAAATCACACGTGTCGTAAGAATTTTTCTATTACTGCCTTTTTAAATTTCTAAGATTTCTTTTGAGAGCATAGAGTTATATTCCAAATTTATGTATTGGAAGTTAACATCTCCTTTACTATTCATATGTCTAGTAAATCTAATTTTTAGATCATATGTTTATGGTATGTAAGAGCTTTTTTCTATAAACTGGATAAATGTGATGGGCTGACTCCAGTATTTATATCTGCCTTTTATCTCAATCCCTTTCTGAATGGGGATACCATAACATGGTCAAAGGTTTACGTATCGCCATGATCAACAAAGCTGTTCTAGTCAGGGACCCCCATATTAGGTTGGTTTACTGTGAGCGATCAGACGAAAATATCCCACCATCACCAATCCGCACTGGTCGGCGTGTTGATAAAAACTGGCCGATCCCCAGACACGAATTGACACGTGCCTTTTTCCTGCAATGGACTGGAGGCGGCTGCATTTGTCGTTGTCTTTATACCCACCTTCATGATAAAAAAAAAAAAAAAAAGTACAAAAAAATATGATTTTTATGTACCTTCATTTCATTTACTTTGATTATCATGAGCACCGTTCTCATCTTTTGATTTTAATTGAAACCCTACTCAACACACACACACAGTAAAACATCTTTTAATTACAAAAGTTCCCTGCCTGCAAGCAACTCCTCCCACATAATGCATGTGACATTAGAAATGATGAATTGTGGTAAATGAAGAAATACTTGTTTCAGGAATAAATTTTACTCTTTTTCAAAGGATGTTGTAATGAATACTTTATCGCAAAGGAAAAAAAAAAAAACCGTTTCTTCGTGGTGGTATGGTTTCTGCTGTAGCTGATACGTTTATTGCGATGTTGCAGCTACAATTACTGTTGTTATTGTTGAAGTCACCGTTGCCATTGTCGCTGATTTTTTATAATTACAATAGTACTCTTATCATAAAGTAGAAATAATTCATTTTCTATCCAGTAATATAGAAATAATTATTCTAGTTTTACCCTCGGTATCCCGTAACAAAACTATGGAAATATATCGTATGTATTCATATAGTTTGATGATGTTATATTGTTGGTATAATAAAATTGGAATCACAAATTTAAAATGAAAAACAACGCAATGATATGATCTCTCAAGTTTTGTATAGTAAATCGAAGGAAAATTAATGGCGTATTTTAAAATCTTGACAGTCAGACTAGAATCTTCTTTTAAGTTTTGTATATAAATTGACGGGAAATTGATGGGATATTTTAAAATTTTGACAGTCAGGCTAGAAGTTAGAAGGACATCGACCTGTCCCTGCAAGATCTTGATGGTTGTATTTCCCTCTGTAATTCTGTCTTCTTGTTCCCAAAGAGACGCATTGATGCCATCGAATCTTCGCCTAAGTAGAAAATGCGATGCAAAGCACTAGAACCTATCATTCCCGAGATATTTGACAAAATGTATTTTAAAATG
>NC_090731.1:138926351-138956351 GCF_036898095.1 Palaemon carinicauda
ATGTATATATATATATATATATATATATATATATATATATATATATATATATATATATATATGCATATGGGACTTACAATTACAAGGAGGAGAAAACCATGGATATCAAACGATACTTGGGATACTATTAAAAAAGATATAAAAACGGAAATTGATTGCTTTTCAAGCCTGTCACTTTCTTTGCTTCAGAAACTGTCTCCACTGCTGACGGTTTTCATACAACTTCTCTTCTTCAATCTCTTGTAAATTCAAACCTCTCCTTCTCACTCCTCTCTCAATATTTTCCATCCACTTCATCTTCGACTTACCAAATGGACTTTTGTCCTATGGTCTTCATTCCAAGAATTTCCTTGATGTAGTTCTTCCATTCTTTTGCGGTGTCCAAACCACCAAAGTTCTCTTTCAATAAAGTCCAAAATCCCCTCCACTCCCAATTCCCTCCTGATGTCCTCACTTCGAAGTTTATCCAGCCTTGTGATACCCTTTATCAATCTCAATACCATTATTTATGCTCCCTGGAGCTGGCTTTTAGTTTTTAATGTTAACGTCCAAGACTCATATCTGTAGGTTAGAACTGGCCTCAGTATGGAGATGTATATCAGAATTTTCACTTTACGGGTATGTTTCTGTCTTTCAACAGTGGATATAGTAGATACAAGTTATTATTAAATTTATGTACTCTTTTGGTTATTTCAAGCTTAGGGTCATTTTCATCACTAAATACAGTTCCCAAATATTTAAAGTTTCTGCACTGTTCTAATGCTTGCTCTTCTAATGAAATATTTGCTGTATATCTGCCGGTGTTCGAGACAGGAGCATATCAGTTTTCTCCTTGCTGATCTTCATGCCATTTGATGTTAAGATGTTACTCCAGTTTGTCATTTTATCATCTCTCTCTCTCTCTCTCTCTCTCTCTCTCTCTCTCTCTCTCTCTCTCTCTCTCTCTCTCTCTCTCTCTTATGTATATATATATATATATATATATATATATATATATATATATATATATATATATATATATATATATTTATATATGTAAATATATATATATATATATATATATATATATATATATATATATATATATATATATATATATATATATTTATATATGTAAATATATATATATATATATATATATATATATATATATATATATATATATATATATATATATATATGATACAGTTGATTTTTTTAAGGTGAACGCCTTCCTTTTTCAATACATTAATCTCATATTATTGTTGAAAATTATTTCTTTTCCATTGAAAATATAAAGTAACTTTATAATTTGAGCTCGCGTAATCAAATTTAGGAACTTCAATATTCAATCTCCACCCGAAATACAATAAAATTCATTATATCGCCTGACCTTGTGAGCAAAAATCTCACGGGGCCGGAGGGGGGCGAGGTTTATACAAGAAACTTGATTAGAGAACTTAATGTTGGTCGTAATACGGTGTTTTGACATCGAAAAAGGTACAGATTTTGTTATACTGCATCCAGTAAATTATATATATCTTCACATTAACATTCGAATTTAATATAAATCTGTAAAGAATATCTTAAATTTAACTTGGAATACAGAAATTAAATCAAGTGTTGAAGGATTAATACTAATTTAAATTGCATGCATTGCGATAAAACATAATAACCCTCTTTATGCGAAATGGAAGAGCAGTAAGCCTACATCACGTTATTCATGCGTGATACTTCAGCAAATATAGTATACCAGAAATGAACACCTGTTTCTATGGGTAAACTTTGTATAACACAATAAAAATGTAACTAAATTTGGCTTTTAAAAAGAACAAATGCTTGGTCGAGTTCTTAAATTTCCCCCGTCTCATTTAGGTGACTCTTGAAAAAGGTTTGTTTGTTTACGAGAACCATTACAAAATATTTTGTTATTCTTGCCTCCACTATTGTTTTCACCAGGAAAAGTTTTCCGATATTATTTTAGGAATTAATTTTTCCCGTCTTCAAATGAGATTCTTAGAGTCACACCGGTTGTTTTTATTGCTGGGGTTGCTCGGTTCTACTGCCTCTTTAGGGATATTCTGAAATCGCTTTGGATATTAGAACTTGGAATGTTGTGGCTGTTTTCCTCTATTTCTTTTCTTCCCAACGCAGAATGTTTTGTTCACTGGTTTTGCCTGGGGTGTTTTTTTTTTTTTTTTTTTTTTTTTTTTTTTTTTTTTTTTTTTTTTTTTCCTAACTCCACTCGCTAGAGTATTTTTTTAGTTTTTGTGTTCTGTTTTACTTTTTATCAAGTTTTGGTCGCATTTGTCTCTGCACTGTTTTCAAAAGAATAGTTATTCAAATTTAATTTTAAATATAATATAACTAAATTTATGAAAAAAATGATATTTCCTTTGCGTGCGTTCACGTTCGTAATTATTTGAGGCTTTTACATAAACAACGTGACCATGCAGTAGTGGAGGGTATGATGAAACATATATAGAGAGAATGATGATTATATGCTGTATATCACAAATAACACGTTTACTATGGAGAGAGAGAGAGAGAGAGAGAGAGAGAGAGAGAGAGAGAGAGAGAGAGAGAGAGAGAGAGAGAGAGAGAGAGAGAGATTAAAAGCTCAAGGTAGAGACCACTGGCGACATTTGATCAAGGCCCTTTGCGTCAATAGACGTAGGAGATGATGATGATGATTATGTGTATATATATATATATATATATATATATATATATATATATATATATATATATATATATATATATATATATATATATATGTATATATATATATATATATATATATATATATATATATATATATACATATATATATATATATATATATATATATATATATATATATATATATATATATATATATATATATATATATATATATATATATATATATATATATATATATATCTCTTAGAAGTAAAGGGTGGTTTTAGAAGAGGTAAGGGATGTATGAATCAGATTTTTACACTCCGGCAGATATGCGAGAAATATTTAGCAAAAGGTAAGGAGGTGTATGTTGCGTTTATGGACCGGAGAAAGCGTATGATAGAGTTGATATGGAAGCGATTTGAAATGTGATGAGGTTATATGGAGTTGGTGGAAGGTTGTTGCAAGCAGTGAAAAGTTTCTACAAAGGTAGTAAAGCATGTGTTAAGATAGGAATTGAAGTGAGCGATTAGTTTCCGGTAAAAGAGGGGCTGAGACAGTGATGTGTAATGTCGCCATGGATGCTTAACTTGTATTTTGATGTAGTGGTACGAGAGGTGAATGCTTGAGTGCTTGGACGAGGATTGAAACTGGTGGATGAGAATGATCAAGAATGGGAGGTAAATTAGTTGTTGTTTGAGGATGATACTATACTGATTGCAGACGCGGAAGAGAAGCTTGGCCGATTAGTGACAGAATTTGGAAGGCTATGTGAGAGAAGTAGTTGAGAGTTAATCTGGATAAGAGTTAGGTTAAGAGATGTACGAGAAGGGAAGGTGATGCGAGGTTGAATGTCATGATGAATGGAGAGTTACTTGAGGAGGTGGATCAGTTTAAGTACTTGAGGTGTGTTGTTGCAGCAAATGGTGGAGTGGAAGGAGATGTAAGTCAGCATAGAATGAAGTATACAAAGTGTTGGGGGCAGTGAAGGGAGTGGTAAAGAATAGTGTTGGGCATGAATATAAAAAGAGTTCTGTATGAGAAAGTGATTGTACCAACTGTAATGTATGGATTGGAGTTGTGGGGAATGAAAGTGACGGAGAGACAGGAATTGAATGTGTTTGAGATGAAGTGTCTAAGTAGTATGGCTGGTGTATCTCAAGTAGATAGGGTTAGAAACGAAGTAGTGAGGGTGAGAACGGGTGTAAGAAATGAGTTAATAGATAGAGTGGATATGAATGTGTTGAGGTAGTTTGGCCATATTAAGAGAATGGAAAATGGCTGTCTGCTAAAGAAGGTGATGAATGCAAGAGTTAATGGGAGAAGTACAAGAGGAAGGCCAAGATTTGGGTAGATGGATGGAGTGAAGAAAGTTCTGGTTGTTAGGATAGATGTGAGAGAGGCAAGAGAGCATGCTAGAAATAGGAATGAATGGCGAGCGATTGTTACCCAGTTCGGGTAGGCTCTGCTGCTTTCTCCGTGTCGCCATGGATGACCGCGGAGGTTACAGCAGTAGGGGATTCAGCGTTATGAAGTTTCATTTGTGGTGGATAACGTGGGATGGTGGGCTGTGGCACCCTAGCAGTACCAGCCGAATTGAGTTGAGTCCCTTGTCAGGCTGGGAGGAACGTAAAGACGAAAGGTCCCCTTTTTTTATTTGTTTGATGTCGGCTAACCCCCAAAATTGGGGAAGGGCCTTGGTATATATATATATATATATATATATATATATATATATATATATATATATATATATATATATATATATATGTATATATATATGCATATATATATATATATATATATATATATATATATATATATATATATATATATATATATATCAGCCATTAGTTATCCACTGCAGAGCAAGAGCCTCTGGCACGTCATTCCACTCCCGTATGTTTATGGTATTTGTATGCCAGTGTTTACCTGAAAATTTTGTTAGTTGGTCAATCCAGTTTTTCTCTCTTCCGTCCTCTGCTTCATTTGCAATCTCTAGGACCCATTCTGTTATTCTTAATGTCCATCTATTATCTGTCAGTCTCATTTATATGTCCTGCCCATATCCATTTTTTTTTTACATGGTCGAATATTCTCTAGTTTAGTTTGCTCTCGTATCAATGTTACTGTATTTCTCTCTTAATAGCAATCCCATCATTAATCTTGCCATAGCACTTTGAGTTGTAAATAGCTTGAAGGCTATAGTATGCTCCAAGTTTCTGGTGCATCAATTAATTCTGGTAGTATCATCTGATTAAATATTTTTTTCTAGAGAAAGTGGCATATATATATATATATATATATATATATATATATATATATATATATATATATATATATATATATATATTTATATCTAGTTATGTATATATATATAAATATATGTGTGTGCGCTTGTGTGTGTGGGATGGGAGGAAATAAATTATCAACAGTGTATCACAGAGCTCGAAATAGATATGTGGAGTTTTTAACACAACTCATCGGTAGATAGCAATGATTAGATGTTGGTAAGAGCAATATATTTTCCAAGTCTAGAAATTACATACCAATAGAATCAAGAGCACAATTTAAAGAAAAGAGAAAAGACTTATAAACGGTAATTCTTTACATAAGTTGTAGTTGTTCATTTTATCTTAAAATAAACTTATTCTTCATAAAATCCCATAGGAAAGGAGACTTGGCTTACAAGAATTAAAATCTTTTTTGTATTAACCATTTTTAATTAAGTTACGGGAAGATGAAAAACATATAAGACGTGCTAATACTCTAGCTTTTTGGTTGTTGAATATCGCTTGCTCTATATATAAAAAGACATATACTAAGTTTAATCATTCCTAGTAGTTTAGGTAAGTTTCAAAATATGTGTTAATATGCATAAGTTGAAATGAAAAATAAAATAACATTTTGTATGTTTGTTAATATCTTCCGTGCCTTTTGACCTTTATAATTTTCTTCTGTATTTCCATTTTTCCACGTTCACATATTTATACCATTCGTCTATCACACAAACAGCACATAGCTCGTTCTCGATACATTGACAGTGTTAACAATTTAATACACAAGTGTTCTCGAAAGGTCACCCATTGTCTGCGACGTAAGTTCCCACATCTCATTTTGCCCAGTCCTAAAGCCTATTTGGAAGATGTGATCTCTTCGCCCATATTCACTCAGGCTTTTATTCAATAGATTTATGAAGTAATATAGCGTACTGTACAGTATTGTCTTGGTAATTCTCTGCCTTAGTAAAGGAAATGAATTAATGTAATTTGGCCCGGAGCTTAATGAGGGGGAAGGGTAACTAGGGGAAAATCTGCAGCTGCACTATGAAGTAAAGGCTACGAAACTGGCAAGAAAAATGAAAGAAAGGATGTGGGAATGGAGGTGAAGTAGAAGGCTTAAAGGTCGATAGCCTATTGAAAACAATTGCCCCTACAAGATAATGTGTTGGAAGCGAGTTCGAGACCAGCTCAATGTCGATAGTTTCTAGTATTGTTTGCAAACTCACCATCCTTGCGATTTTGAGGAGCCTATAGGGTTACTTGTTGAGTCATCAGCAGCTATTTCCTGGCTTCCCTGGTCCTAACTTGATGAAGAAGTTGTTTGCTCCCTGATCATACGTATATGTGGTCAGTCTCGAGATCCTGTCCCTTTCTTCTGTCATTCATGACCGAAGGGATGTTGCATACTGACGGCACTAACCCCATACGGGAAATATTCTATAGAAAGGTTTTCCTCTAAATACTGTCCCACCTGAGCTTGAATGTCTACTATTAAGGTGCGATTAGACTGGAGAGTAAACTCTCCCGAGAGACGGCTACTCTCGCGCGACTTTCTCTACAGCGTGTTTATACTACCAGCAAGTTTTTCTCTCCGAGAGCTGTGAGTGAGTGTCGCGAGAGAAAGTGTCTGAGAGTCGGGTAAGATTTCTCGCGCATCTATTTACACTGGAGCCAGTTTCAGTCGACGACTAGCGAGGGTTGAGAGAACATGTCTCAAAAGTACCGTGTTGCTGCTGCATTAATAATTATGAACGAAGTGAAAAAGAAAAGGAAAAGAAGTATGTGGGTCTGAAAATGGATAAGCAAAAGGGGAGAAGATGAAGCACATGCAAAATTATTTAGAAAATTGTTTGAGGAAGATACATCGAGCTATAAGAACTTCGTATGTTTGGGGGTTCCTATTTCCAAATTAATACTTTCAGATTGCTCTAGTTGATTCCCGTTTCCAGATCAATTCAGAGCTAGGCAGTTCCTGAAGAAATAAAGAGTTTTATATAACACTGTGTAAACACAAAAAAAAATGCTGGAGTGAGCAGTAAGTGAGGGAGGGTAGGTTAGGATAAGAAAGCATTACATATAAATACAAAGTAACTAGTGCACGTACCCGTTAAATCCAAATATTTAAATTAAATATTTAAATTTTAATCATTTATTTAAATTAAATGTATTTAATATTTTTATTTTTAATAATAATAACAAATAATCTACCCCACGTTCCCGTTAAATTCAAATATTTAGATTAAATATGTAAATTTTAAGCATTTATTTGAATTAAATATATCTAATATATTTTTTTTTCAAATAATAATAACAAATAATCTAGTGCACGTCCTCGTTAAAAATAACGGGTATTGAAGTGTGTGTGTGTGTGTTTGTGGGTAGTGTTTTTTTTTTTATTTCTTATTTTTTTTCTACACTAATTATTTCTTCAGCTCTACTCCCATATTTTTTCTTCTTTAATTTTCTAGCTTCAGTACACATTAGACTCCGGATATTGTGCCATTTCCTTGTAATTTCTTTTTTGCTAATTCCCAAGTTTTCAGCTATTCCTTTAATTTTACTAATTTTCAGCTCTTTGTTTCTGTACTCAAGCAAAGTCACATTCCACAGTTCAGGAAATTTCTCGTGTTGCTGAATTAATGCAATTGTTTGGTCTTTATTCCACTTTTTTGGCACATGTTCTCTCGCGAGAGTAACGAAAACTTTCAGAGATCTGAATATTCTCTGGAGAGAGTGGAGAGCTACAAACTAGCTCTACGAGCGTGCTGTCTAGAGTGTTTAGACTGTAGCATGCACGAGAGAAGAGAAACACTCGCGAGAGTAGAGAGAAAATCTCGGAGAGTCCTCTACAGCCTGTTTACATTCTATAGAGCAGCTGTCTGAGAGCAACTCTCAGAAAAAACTCTACAATCTAATCGCACCTTTATACAGAAAATACCTCTTCATATAAAACTTGAGCTCAGCGTATCGAGTTTTCAACCTCTTCGTGTATAGCATAGAGATGCAACATAATTATCAAGCAAAGAATGTTATTAAAATCACTACCACTCATCTGATTACAATTCATATTACCGATAAACTTTGTTTTAAGGGAGAAAGATACCATAAGTCAATTTATTAGGACTCCCCCAGCTTTGACATATTTATTTGAGATTATAGATGTGTTTTTGTTTCCATTCCCTCCTTAATTTTTGAAGTTTGCATTTAAGAATTAAACAATTCCCTCTTTATCCATCTTAACCTTGATATTTTTTGTTCCTTATTTTAATACTTGACTGACGTAAATCTAGTCAAGAAATCACCCACCTTCTAATCTTTGCAAAATAGTAAGTTTTAGAAACGATTTCAGAAATGAGTTCAGATACGGTAGTAGTTATCCAGATTTATTTCTCTTATGGAAAATGCAATTTTAATTTTGTATCATTAGCTTTATCAGAACTTTTTAGTGCTTATTTTTCATTTCCTCCATGACAGTAATTTCACTGCAATTTTAAAAGTGACTTCAGACTTCCTAGATTGCATTTTCACTTGACGATAATCTGGATATTTTAAAATAAATGATGTTGTGAAGAATATACGGTGCGCCTTGGAAAGCACCATTGAGGATTAACCAATTTAATGACATTACACTTTTAAGGTCTTGCCCTAGCATTGCACTCTCTCTCTCTCTCTCTCTCTCTCTCTCTCTCTCTCTCTCTCTCTCTCAGTTTTGTATCTGTGTGCCGGTTAGTGATTACTCTTTTGCGACCCTATAAATATCATGATTTAACGCGGATAACAAAAGGCTATCGAGTGCAATATAGCTACAAGTTTTCGTGAATAGTCAGTGATTAGTTTGAGGTCGGAGAAGTGGGATAAAACGTCGGCATAGAATAGTTATCTTGTGAATTACTAAAAATCTAATCAAGATGGCTATGTACAACACGGGCAAGGCTTGGAGAGACATCGCTGGACTCAGCAAAAATAAATTCCATGAGTTGGCGAAACAGGAGCTCGACCGTCTGATACCAGAGGTCACTAGTAACGTCAACCAATGTGACGGAAAAATATTCGCAGACATATTGAAACAATATGATCCAATAAACTGGAGCAAATCTGCGGAAAACATCAGCAAAATAATAGAAGAAATTCCAAAGAAAATCCAAGTGTTAAAGAGACTTATAAAGAAAGTCTACATCAATCAACACATTCCATCAAAGAACAATAAGAAGTCCAATATGGTGAATATGCTGATTGATGCAATGGGAAAAAGAATGCCAAAATGGTGTAATACATGTAAGATATGGTATTCCATTAATAATCCTCAACAATTGATTAGAAAATGTGATGCCTGTCATGTCCCAACACATCCCACATGTGCTGAAATACAGCAAAAAATAAAAAATAAAGACACAAAGGTATTCTGCTCAACATGCTTAGTCTGGATAGAAAATATAATTAAGTCGAGACTAAATCTGCAAATAGTTGAAGATAAAGAAGAGGAAGAAGAAGAAACAGAAGAAGAAGAAGAAGAAAAAGAAGAAGAAGAGAACAATGAACAGGATATGTGTAAGGATGCAGAAGAAATCATTGATATAACCTATGATGCCATCCAACAACATACTTATGAAGAAATAAATTACCAGATGGAAACAAATAATAGACCCAAGAGACTCTACCCGGACCTACATAATTTTAGGGAAAAGCAAGAACAAGAAAAAATAGAAAAGAAGGATATAGTCTGCAATATGCTGAAAAGAGGGAATTGCAGATTTGGCGAAAGATGCTACTACAAGCATCCAAAGATATACCATAATTATGAAATATATGGTAAATGTGCGTATTTAGACGGATATGGAGACGAATGCAGAGATCTCCATCCAAAAATATGCAAAAACCTAAAAGAAGGAAAAGGATGCATTTACAACAAAAAATGTCGATATATGCATCCTGCAACCATGAATGAAAGTAAGAAAACTCAGCAAACTGAAAAGAAAAATGAAAGCAAAAAAGAAACAAAAAAAGAAACAAAAAAGCAGGCCGTGTATATACCGCGCTTTGAACCAAGAGCCCCAAGATATGAGGGCTTTCAACCCAAACCTGCACATTTAGAGCCCTACTACAAAGAATGCATCTATAATGCCAGGGGTTGGTGCAGATATGGGGACAGTTGCAGGTATACACACACAAATAAATATGAAGGCGAAAGAGCAAATATAATAGAAAAGTTGGATTTTTTAATGGCAGAATTCCGGGAAATGAAGAAAAGAACATCATATCAGAACAGGAAGGAAGCATGGGAGAATCCATATTATTACCAATATTAAATAATGGGGATGAAACACAAACCATAATAGTAATGAATGCACAGGGTTTAGTCACGAGTAACTCTAAAAGGAAAATAGAGTTCTTAGAAGAACTAACCCAAATTGAAAAAATAGATATATTAAATATAAGTGAAACATGGTATTCCCATGAGACTGGCAGTGATGACCAGATAAAGGGTTTCCAAACTTATAGATCAGACAGAAAAAATAGGAATCAAGGGGGAACCGCAATATATGGAAGAGACATAAATCAAGGAAAAGTATGTGAAAAATACAGCAACACAGAATGTGAATTGATTGCGGTAGAATTTGAATTTGAAAAACTAGTGAATATTGTAGTTTACAGACCCCCAAACACTAAGGAGTTTGACATAATAATAGAAAAAATAGATGATATATGCAGAAACCATAAAGACTGGAATATACTCCTATCCGGAGATTTTAACTTTCCTTTCGTGGATTGGAAAGAACGGATAGAAGAAAGTGGTTGTATGTATACATATAAAAAAGATAGTAATAGTAGCGCAGAAGATAAGAGGCAATTTGAAAAGCTTCAAGATATGCTATTAGAACATAATATGCAACAAATAAACCACATTCCAACAAGAAAGGAAAATGTCCTAGATCTAGTATTTGTGAATGAGGTGAATTATGTTAAAGAAATAATAGTGTATAACACGGGAATTTCAGACCACAATGTCATAGAATTGATAGTTCATTCCAAAGCAAGTGATCACAGAATTAATAAAAGCACAAAACTTTGGGAAGGATATGGAAAATATAACTTTTACAGTAAGAATATAAAATGGTCAGAAATAAATGAAGAACTGAATAAAGAATGGAAAAATGTATTTATAAGTGATAATATACAGGTAAATACGGATATACTGTACAAAATACTGGAGAAAATTGTTGAAAAATATGTACCGAAAAAAAACAATAAACAAAAGACGTGCATACCAAGAGACAGAAGAATCTTATTTCAGAAAATTAAAAAGTGGAAGAAAAATCTTGCAAAAGAAAAAAATGTGTGGAAAATGAGGGAAATAAAATGTAAGATAGAAAATGCAGAACAAAAGATTATACAGTCGAAAGAAAATGAAAAAAGGGACTTAGAAGAAAGGACACTTCAAAATATAAAAAGAAACCCCAAAGTACTTTACTCCTATGCAAAAAAGATGAATAAAAGGAGAATAGAAATAGGCCCTCTAAGAATTGAAGGACGGCTAACGAATGAAAAAAAGGAAATATGCAACATATTAGCAGAAAAATATAAGAGTGAGTTCACGCCAAGAATTGCGAATGAGAGTAATGAAACAGAAATGAGAGAAGAAAATGTTGAATATCTAACGGATATAGATATTAATGAAGCAGATATTGTCACGGCTATAAACGAAATTAAAAATGGATCGGCAGCCGGACCAGATGGAGTTCCAGCGATTTTGTTAAAAAAAACTGCAAACACTATCGCGAAGCCACTTGCAATACTGCTAAGACAGAGTATAGATATGAGCGAGATATATGTTAAACATAAATTAGCTTATATAACCCCTATCTTCAAAAGTGGATCAAGACTAGAGGCAAGCAATTATAGACCTGTTAGTCTAACATCACATATTATGAAAGTGTATGAGAGGGTAATAAAAAAGAAAATAATGAACCATTTGGTCAAAAATAATTTGTTCAATATGGGTCAACACGGTTTCGTACCTGGAAAAAGTACACAGACCCAACTGATAGCTCACTATGAAAACATATACAATAATATGATAAATGAAAAAGACACAGATGTGATCTATCTAGATTTTGCAAAAGCCTTTGACAAGGTAGACCATAACATATTGGAGAAAAAAATGAGAAAGCATAATATTGTGGGAAAGATAGGAAAATGGGTAAAAGAATTCCTGCAAAACAGAAAACAGATAGTGGTTGCAAATGACGAGAAATCAGATGAAGCCCAGGTAATATCTGGTGTGCCCCAAGGTACGGTATTAGCTGCACTGCTATTTGTTATTATGATCTCAGACATAGACTGTGATGTTGAAAACTCCGTAGTGAGAAGTTTCGCCGATGACACAAGAATAAGTAGAGAAATTACTTGTGATGAAGATAGGAACTCACTACAAAGAGATCTAAACAAAATATATGAATGGGCGGAGATAAATAGGATGGTATTTAACTCCGATAAATTCGAATCAATAAATTATGGAAACAGAGAAGGAATGGTGTATGCATACAAAGGACCTAATAATGAGACAATCACAAACAAGGAAGCAATTAAAGACCTTGGTGTAATTTTAAATAGGAATATGTTATGCAACGACCAAATAGCAACACTGTTGGCTAAATGTAAAGCAAAAATGGGAATGTTATTCAGAGACTTTAAAACAAGAAAAGCTGAACACATGATTATGCTTTACAAAACTTATGTGCGTAGTACACTCGAGTACTGCAATGTGATATGGTACCCACACTACCAAAAGGATATTGCGCAAATAGAGAGTGTACAAAGGTCCTATACTGCTAGAATAGAAGAAGTTAAGGACCTTGATTACTGGGAAAGACTGCAATTTTTAAAACTATACAGTCTAGAAAGGAGAAGAGAACGCTACATGATAATACAAGCATGGAAGCAAATAGAAGGAATTGCTGAAAACATCATGGAGCTTAAAGTATCAGAAAGAGCAAGCCGAGGTAGATTAATAGTGCCAAAAAGCATTCCAGGTAAACTGAGAAAGGCGCACAGGACATTAATCCACTACGCACCAGCATCGATAATGCAGCGACTATTTAATGTGCTGCCAGCTCATCTAAGAAACATATCAGGAGTGAGCGTAGATGCGTTTAAAAATAAGCTCGATAAATACCTAAGATGCATCCCAGACCATCCAAGACTGGAAGATGCAAAATACACCGGAAGATGTATTAGCAACTCTCTGGTGGATATACGAGGTGCCTCACACTGAGGGACCTGGGGGAACCCAAACAAAAAAATAAGGTAAGGTAAGGCTCTCTCTCTCTCTCTTACAACCAGCAAATTCATATACCCGCACACCTACGTAAGGGTTCTTGAATTCAAATCCTACCGCATAAAACGCTTGAAATGCTTCGCTTCCAGCAAATTCATTAAAAGGCGAACTGCACAGTTTTGCTGCAGGCTTACTGCTCCGACCCACAAATAACCTTCTCATGATTTCCCACACAAAGCTTTTGAGAACTGCGAGAGCAAGAGATTTCTCCTCCCTGGGAAAATTAGTTTTTGAATTTGACAACAGAGGGGTCGACGTTGAAATTGACTTGATGGGGATTACAGATTTAATAGATTTAATTGTTGGTATTTTGACAATATATATATTCTTATATATATATATATATATATATATATATATATATATATATATATATATATATATATGTATATATATGCATATATATCCATATATATATATATATATATATATATATATATATATATATATATATATATATATATGGATATTTATGCATATATATCCATATATATATATATATATATATATATATATATATATATATATATATATATATATATATATATATATATATATACACATATGTATACATATATATGCGTATATATACTATATATATATATATATATATATATATATATATATATATATATATATATATATATATATATATGTCTGTGCGTGTGTCTTTACAATATTTTGATTCGTTTGAAATGTGTCTTTTGGTTCTCTTTGTTGCATAATAGGAAGTAATTTAAAGACTTTTATCTGTGCATTTGTACTATGTTCATATACTCTTTGTAAAGCAAATTGTCATTTTCTGATATAACAACTTCAATTATTAGGAATCATTAATCTCTTTTACCCAGGGTTTTATTACCACTCTAATATTTTGGTCCTTACCGTCGTTTCCTCATTTACATGAAACCAGGAATAACTTGATTAAATGAGGGAAGATTACACGTCAGGCTAGACGAATTGAGGAGTGAACATTCTGACATAAGTCTCTCTCCATAGTTTATATATGACAGATCTATTTAAACGTCGTTATTGATCTTAAGATATTTTACATCATTATTCATTACTTCTCATGTAGTTTATTTCCTTATTTCCTCTCCTCACTTGACTATTTTTCCCTGTTGGAGCCCTTGGGCTTGTAGAATGGGCTTATAGAATGTTGCTTTTCCAACTAGGATTGCAGTTTAGTTAATAATAATAATAATAATAATAATAATAATAATAATAATGATAATAATAATAAGAGAATCATTCCCATTGGATGTTCACAAATCATGTATTTGGCATGTATAAGTTTGTTATTTGTATTCCTTTTGTATTTTACAGTTTTTTTCTCTTCAGTCGATTATTTATTTCTTCATTTTTCCTAGTATTATAACCAGTTAAGATAATTGAAATGGAAACAAAGGCGTTTTGAATTTGCAGCAGACAAAGGGAGTTTGATTTAAGCAACTGTGAGTTATACTGCAGTTGAGGATCCTATTGGAATGAATGAGTGATCAGTTATATATATATATATATATATATATATATATATATATATATATATATATATATATATATGTATATATATATGTATATGTATATTATATATATATATATATATATATATATATATATATATATATATATATATATATATATATATATATATATATATATATAGGGTTTGATAATCCTTATGTTTTTAACATTTTTCCAGTTCAATGAATAAGCAGTTTTGTATTTTCCTAATTCTATTTATTTCATCCTTTATCATATGAAATATTTAATAATAATTAACTCCGTTATACTGGATAAATATAATCTGTAACATCTTTCAACATTTTTCAGAACTACAACCTTCCACGGTGATAATTAAAGTGCAATAATATACCAAATATGAGCCAGGCTAATGACATTGTCCTACAAGCAAAGAAAAGGAAGTATCTCCACGACACAAAGTAAAGGTGAGGCGGAGGACTGTAACTAATTAGATTTAAGCTTTTACATTCAACTTTAATTGATTGTTAATGTATATCACTTAACATAGACATTAATTACAATTCTGTTAATGGAAACGTAATAGCTACTATTGCCCCATCACTCGTTAAAAGTAAATCTTTATTTCACAGCACAAAACATGTTTCCCCTTACAAAAGTCGTAATTCATTTAAGTCTTCTTTTTCTTTTTTGATATCAGTTGGCACTTGGTTTTAGTAGGGATACGTTATTACTTATCTGTCAGCTCGCATTAAGAGTTGAAAAATTATCTGGGTTATTACAGTAAAAAGTAAATCACCATTAGAATAGCCCAGCTTTCAACATTAGTAATCCGTTGGACATATTCACATTTTTACCCGGATCTTGGAAGTGGATCTCTAGATTCTCTTCCATGTTTTCATGTAATTTAGATCTTGTTCTCTTTGGAACAACATAATTGTACTCTCCCATTTCTTAGTAGCTTCATATAACACATAATCTAAGATTTCATCTATCAGGTGTAAGAATAATTTCTCAGGGAGTATTGAATGTTGCTGCTTAGCTCAATGACATAAGCAGCAACCTCTTGAACTGTTAACATCCACAAGACACCATGAAAGCAAACGTGGGTTTAATAAATATTTCCTTGCTCATGTCTACTTTAGAGAATGACTTAACATTTCGAAGCTTCATTATTCTGTGGTCCCAAAATATCAAAGTACTCAAGAATTCTGCTTTTGAATTTGGTTTTATCGACAGCTATTTTTAGCCATTAGTTAGCGTAATTTGCTGTGCTAGGAAATATGCAAAGCATGTAATTGCATTGGTTTTTTACCCTTTTCCGTCATGAATTCCATAACTAGAACAGTTTTTAAAAATGGAATTTTTTGTTTTTATATATGGTGAGACAAGTATTCTGATACTTCAATTCCATAGTAACAGAATAACTACTCGATATCTTTCTAAGGATATCATCATCACCCGTTTGCATAGCCCCATTATGCAGAAAACAGTAAAAGAATTATGTATTTCTATTACTATAAGAGTGAACCCTGAACCCCCTGAAGCCATTGTAGTGCATAGCATTATTTCAATCTTTTGGAATGATGAGTATCAGGTTGCCTCACGTAACTTCTTCGTTCCTTCTCTTTTCTTTTTTAACTTTGCCCGTCTTGAAGATTCAGTAACATGATTAGTGTCATAAGTCCATGTTCTCCTTTTGGTGTGTTGCAGTTGTACCCTCAGGAAGTGACATAGCTTTGGTTTAAGCGTTTTAACATTGCTTAGGAAAGTTTTTTTAGTCAACCCTAGGATCAAAGTGTATTTTTTATAGCAAGAGCATGGTAGTTTTTCACTACACTATTTGAGATACACTACACTTTGTCCAACCTGCCCTGGTAGCTGGTGTGGTTCCATTTCTTAGGTGGTGTAGGTGCTGATTTTACTAACCTGGAAATAAAAAGGGTGATGTCAGTATGCTGGAGTAACAAATCCCTTGTATAATCACAAATGTTATAAGTAGGCTAGTATAGTTATCTTTTACAGGATAATTAATTACTATAAGAAATGATACACTGATAACCATAAAGTTAAATCATATTATAGCAGTGTTTTTATATATTCTGAAAAATATTAGTGGCACTGATTTTTACCTTTCCCATGGCCTCTACATCACGCAAAACCTTATAGTACATATATTTGGGTCTTTTGACTGGCTTGACAGTATTACATTGGATCATTCACTCTGGTTACGTCTTATTTTCCTTTTGCCCTTGGGCTTATAGCATTCTGCTTTTCCAAATAAGATTGTAGCTTAGCAAGTAATAATAATAATAATGATAATATTAATAATAATAATAATAATAATAATAATAATAATAATAATAATAATAATAATAATAGTAATATTCTCCTCTGTCCTCAAACCCCTGCCAGCAATGAGATTACGATTACTAAACAATTCTGCGCTGCAGTTGTTCAGTGATTACTTTCCTCTTGGTAACGGTAGAAGAGAGACTTTAGCCATGGTAAGCAGCTCTTCTAGGAGAAAGACACTAAAATCAACCATTGTTCTGTAGTCTTGAGTAGTGCCATAGCCTCTGTATCATGGTCTTTGCCATTGTCCTGAGGTTGAGTTCTCTTGATTGAGGGTATACTTTGGCTCACTATTCTATCTTATTTCTCTTCCTCTTGTTTTTAAAGTTTTAGTTTATATATGAAAGATTAATGTTATGTCACTGTTCTTTAAATATTTTAATTGTTCATTACGCTTCTTTTAATTAATTATTTCTTTGTTACCTCTCCTCATGTGGACTATTTTTCCTATTGGAGCCTTTGGGCTTATAGCTTCCTGCTTTCCCAACTAGTATAAAACATTGTTGCTAATAGATATCATTACCAATCCTTTGGTTTCTTTTGGTATATCTTCAACATGAATTTCAGTACAGTATTGATCTATCATACATTTCATTTCGGGTTGCAAGGTGTTGCAAAAAGTTGCTCATTATTCACAATACAGTTTCATAAGTTTGTAGTAAGTATGGTCCCTTGGTTTCTTTCCATGCTGACAAGTTTTGAATAATGATTCTGCTCCTTGCTCAGTTTAATCTTCAGTAGTGCCGCTGAATCTGGATACCTTATAGCAAAATCTAATGCTGTTCAAATTTGGTTGTTGCTCCTTTTCTTCGTTGGAGACACAGGCTCAGATGTAGCCACTCGGTTTCTTGGCTTCTCCATGAATTGCCTTTCTTGTGGTGTTTGACAGTTATGTTCCATGATAGTATTCCTCTGTCAAATGTCATATGATCAGCAAAGTCTGGTTACATCTGAAACCCCTCTTATTCAATAGAAACTGCTGGTTATTTGGTCGATAGCCCTATTTATCTTTTATAATTATATGGATAAACAGAAATTTACTGTAAAGAGGATAAACGAATGGAGAAAGTGGATAAATGGTGAGACAGGAATATTGAAAATGTGAAAATAAATAGGTTTCAGAAGTTGATTGCCACTCATATAATCCTTTGTATCATTAGCTTCATTGGATTAGTATAGAAAAAAAAAATTCTTGTTTTACAACAAAAAATCGATTGTTTTAGGCATTCAAAAACTAAACTATCATAGTGATAGCCATGTTTCTAAGCAAGTCTTAGGGGCTAGGTTGACATGACGATGTTATTTTTCTTTTACCCTTTCATAGCCGCACTGTTGCGAACGATAGTCCGAGATCACACCGGGCTTCAGAAATCATAGTATAATACTATACGACTCAGTAACAGTAACCACTTATATATTTATAGTGATTATATACTGTTATTATAGGAAGGTAGTTGGATGTGTATTTAAAAAGTAGATGTAAATGGGTGGACTTGCTAGTAATACTCTGGCATCGTTTTCGGTCAGAAAACCATCAATATAGTATTATATATATTTATATATATATATATATATATATATATATATATATATATATATATATATATATATATATATATATGTGTATATATATATATATATATATATATATATATATATATATATATATATATATATATATATATATATATATATATATCAGGGGCGTAGGAGCAGGGGGGGGGGGCTATAGTTCCCCCACTTTTTTGCTGAAAATATGCTTTTAAACATTCAGATTTACATTTCGTAAATGCATTTCATCTCTGGGAACAGCTCTTGTACAGTCTCACCCTCCCACCCCACCCCCGCCACGTAAGTATCGTGTTAGTACCTAGCATCATAGTTTCACGGTCCCGTCACTCGTCACTCGCTTGGTTTTACAGAGAGCAGCCTCCAAATTACGAATCAAGCCACTTATAATGTTTGACCCCCATTGCATATCGTGCAAACATATGTTAATCTATCCATCATTACCAAACACTATTATAGTAACAAACTACATCATTGATACGCAGTAATAAATTGAAAACATGACACGCGAACGCATGTAGTTGACGAATATCGCACATATAAACATATGGATGAATGTATGTGTATATATATATATATATATATATATATATATATATATATATATATATATATATATATCTATATATATACATATACATATATATATATATATATATATATATATATATATATATATATATATATATATATATATATATATATATATATATAATTTCTTCATAATTCTTTTTAAATATGTATACTTTTATATAATTTCAGAGCTTATAAAGTATTAATTATACATTATTCATACACTTAATATGTATATTTTTTGTTCTCAGGCATGACTTTCAAATATACTGTATATGTTTATATTAGAAATAGGCTTGTTCTTAATTTTGCTTACTTACAATTATTCTATATATATATATATATATATATATATATATATATATATATATATGTATGTATATATATATATATATATATATATATATATATATATATATATATATATATATATATATTTATATATAGGCCTATTGGTATTATATTATGGTTATTGTGTAAAAATATGATTTTGTTTTTGATACAATATGCTGTCAGATGGCAGGAAATCGCATCTGAGGGTGTTTCCTCATAAAATTTTTCTGGGAGGGCCCCCAGACCCCTCCCCCCATGCCTTCGCGCCTACGACTCTGCCTTCAGCGTCATTTCGAACTTTAGCCCTCCCAAACAGGAAAACGCTCCTACGTCCCTGTATATACACACTTCAGTATTAACTTTACATCAGATACTTGGAGCCTTACTGAAGCGTTAGAACATATGATAGTTATAGCTCAAAGAACTATGGAAAAAATAATAATTTAAATAACAATAAGAGACAGAAAAAGAGCAACATGGATATGAAAGCAATCTAAAGTAGAGGATATTTGTACATCGTGTAAGATATAACAGAATGGGTCCCTAGAGATTATAAAAGAAGCAGGGGAAGGAAGAGAAGATGAAAGTTTGGTGAACTAGAAAGTTTGTGGTTGTGGACTGGCACAGAAAGGCCATAAACAGACGCAAGTTGAAGGCCATGTTTGAGGTTTTTGTTCTGCAGTGGACTAGTAACGGCTGCTGATGAGATGATGTGTGTGTGCTTCAGTTGTTTATGCATATATGTGTGTACGTATGTATGAATTAATGTGTGCATGAATAATGAAATTATACTTGGATTAATGCTGTATTTTTTTTTAAAAAAGAAGAGTTAATTGAAAGATTATAGCTTCAATTATATTTATTTTATGGATATGAAACTGTGGACGGACTGTTTTGTATGCAAGAGCACGTTAAGTGATTAAGAAATGACTTATGAATATATTCCATAAATTGTAAAAAGTGATTGAGGTCATTCCTCTTTTGTGCGCAAAATTAAAAGCAAATGTTGATGTATTTTTTTTTATTAAGCGCTGATGATATTTGTATTTGTGATTATGAACTAGATGATGCTGAATGCGTTTTTATGTGTTTAGAAAAGGTTATCACCTCTGGTCTGACGTCAGTAAATAAGTAAATATTTGACAATTTTCTTGAAGGTTTTCCACATCAGACGAAATGGTCGGGTGAGTGTTTGAGAGAACCATTTCTTCGACTCCAATTTTTTTGCTGTTGTTGACAAAAGATATTGCTTCGATCTTCCCCCACTTGCACCTCCACCAGATGACGTCTCTTTTAAATAGTTTCCATGAATATGTTGATTAATTCTCTTTCGTTTATATCTCTTCATCCTTCGCATTTATTATTTATACTAAGAAATTACAGAAATGCAATTAATTCTCCTATTTTTTAAAGGGTTATAGGGTTCACCGCCCCTTGATCCGGAAATGGAATATTGGACAAGAAAGTGGTTCCTTTAAAAAAGAGGTTTTTATTTTTAATTTTCACTTTGCACTCTGTAATGTTTAAAGGATATTACTAGAAGTTATATATTTTTATTCGATTGGAAAGGAAGAATTTTAATTATTTAAAATAAGAAAAGAGATTCAATGTTCAGATAGAACAGTTGATTTAAAAACAAGTTGGCAGAAATCTGTCTACACTATTGATAAAATTATTTCAGCTCTTCGTGCTGCTTCAGTCTCACAGCGTTGAGCTTGGCTCTACTGTATTCCCTTCCATTGCGAATGCAATATTTTTCTACCCTATTTCAATTCTTCAATGTACAGGCCCTATCAGGTCCATACAGGCAAACATTTTCATTTTGTATTGGATCAAATTTTAGTTTTGGATTTTTCTCTCCAGTTAGGAATTATTATTTTCGGTCGATTGGGAGTTTTAGACATATAAATATTTTGTTTACTATTTCCTCAATTCAATTGAATTATTTTTTTTTCTCTGAATAACAGTAAATAACCCGCATTGAAAAAGGAGTATCCTGCAGAATATGATTACCAAAAGATTTTTAAAACAAGGAATCCTTCTATTGCAGTAAAAAATATCTATCGTGATATTTGGTTAATCCAATGTTTTCTGATTGCATATAAAGGACATGCATATAGTTCCCTTCCTCACCTACCGAATGGCACATAAAAAACGCACACCAAAACGCTTTAGTTTCTCTGTTGTTGAAATACCTTTCTTGAGATCATAAGATGAAGAAAATTATTAAAGCTTTATGACACTAGAGGCATTAGTTACTAGTGAGTCATGTGGTTGAAAATGGCTCTCCTCTTGAAGGATTCCCCGTCAGGCCGTCATAGAAGAAAATTCTGACATTCCGTTAGCATAATCTTGAACATAAAAATTGGAAAAAATTTACGCTTATTTCTGTCGTAATGTTCAAAATTCTAGTTTTAATTTACGTTGATTTTTGTTATATGGTTTTTAAATGGTAATGTGAAAGAGCGTTAAGGAAAAAAGGCTTTGAGATGCAGTGCAATATTATTTCATTTCAGATTCATTTTACGTCGATAAAAGCAGCGTGACAGATAAGGCTTACAATGGGATATTGACATCATTGTCAGCCCCTGTATGTAATCAATAGTTCAACAAAAGTTCAATCCTTTTGATGTCAGCTTACCTATACTCTAACTTTTGAAAGAAATATCCGCACATACATAAAGACGGTGAAGAGGTGGATCTAAAACTTTGGTCTTGGCCAATACAAAAAGCATAAAATTTGGTTCTGCACGAGACAAAAATACACAGTACGTGCAGAATATCAAAGTTTTTTTTTTTTTTTTCCGAACATTTTCACACGAAAGTCGAATAAAACTGTCACTGAATCTCCACAAAGCTTGTGGTACTGGCTTATGAGATGAAAGAGAAAGAAGTTTTTCTCCAGAGAACAATGGAAAACTGCACCAAACAAGTACAATGGAAAGGAAAACTTGGAATGCGAACGATGGTTTGTGTTAGATCTGGTGGGAAGTACAATAATGATTTTATGGGATATTCTAGGAGATTGGCGCCAACCTATTTTGAGGATAACCATAGGCTCTCACTTTTGTGTGTTGTGAATAATAGCTCTATACTTATGAACAGATGTGTGCTCTACATTGATATAAATACTTTTAGTTTTAACATGAGTAAAGTTTACCATTTTAATGTCGTTAAGCCAGTAAAATTCTTAATTTTCTCTAAGACCAGATTTTATTTCAGTATCTAGCCTCTTTGCTCTCTGTTCCTCTGGAACTTTTTACGCTTATGTGCAAAGGATATTGTTCTTTGAAAAATAACCAGGCTTGTGAAATTGATGTGATTTTTCTAGTATTTCTGTAGTCTCATCTAAGATTCAAGACAAATACGACAAAATTTAAGTCATTCCGAGAAAATTTTTAAATATTTGGCAATTGTTCACGACTTGATAAAAAGTAAAGAGAATTAGATCGATATGGATTACATGGCCTTGCAAGTTTACTGCAAGAAAAATGTGGAAATGAACTGCCACTCTTTAATGACAAAATAAAAAGGAATGGTACTATAAAATCATTTATTTTTACGTATGCATATTCAACAAGAATTTCCTGGACATCATGAAAGAAAATAATTGTCAGCCAGTTAAAACAAGCCATATTACATATAGAAGCATTGGGGTTTCATCTTGAAAATATTGTGTGCTCTGTGATGTATTGCGCGAGGTGCCAATTAGGTGATAACTGAGAAGCTAGGTGAATGCAACTAAATTTTGTTAACCAATCATCGAGTTTATATACAGTGACTTGGAGCAAGAACGTCACAAGATTTCAAACCTACTAAAACATGAGCTAACATGATACAGAGGTTGATTTATTAACAGTGCAGGGAAGAGGAGTGATAAGATGAAAATCAAAACCGTCACTGTGTACGAGGGTGTATGAAACACGTACGGTAGAGTATTTTCATCTTTCTCCAAAATGATACAAATGTAACAGCATTTTTCTTAATTAGTAGTTAATGAGAAATCTAATAGACAACTGGAACTAATCCCTGCATCACAATAACACTTATCAAACTTGTACATACACCCGAAAGCGTACAGCAATAAATTTGTTATTCAGTATACATGATAATAAGTATTAATTAATACTTGTGAAATTATATATTCCATGTAAGTTAATAGGTTTATTAAAAACAGATAATCATTAGGCAGCCGAGATCATAACATTTCCTTAAAAGATTAACTTTTAAATGTCTTTACTTTTCGCTCTTTCAATGCCACCCTTGGATTTCTATGTAGAATTTATTCTGTGTAATTAAATTCACTCTAGATATAGATAAGAGAATTGAGAATCAATCTAGTATGCCAAATAATGCATAATCTTGATGTCAAAACAAACTAGAATAGCAATTTTTTAGATTCTCTTTCTTATTCACCTGTCAAAAAGGTAAGCTGACATTATATTTGTTCTTCTATCTATGATATATAGTAACCAATTACATTTTGTTTTCTTTAAATATGGAAGTATTCAATCCTTCTTGAAGGCACTGCTTTATTGTAAGATCACCAAAGATAAAGTATTCAAGTACACTAAAATCCATTCTGCTGATAAAAATTAGACTGTAAACAAATCATCTTTTAGGAACAAAATTTATTTTTAACCTTGACCTCCCAAAAAAGATACTATTTGGAATAAGATTTTACCTTCAGATCAGACTAATCTTATTTTTTAATTTTCACTGTTATATATTCGATCATTTTTTTTATACATATATTTAGTTTATTATCTGCTTTCGTCGTGATCTCATATTTATCAGATTCACCATTCGGACAGCATTGCTAGTAGCAAGAACATCGTTAGAAATAATGTGTGTGTGTACATATATATATATATATATATATATATATATATATATATATATATGTGTGTGTGTGTGTGTGTGTGTGTGTGTGTGTGTGTGTGTGTATATATATATATATATATATATATATATATATATATATATATATATATATCAATTAATATTTAAATTGTAATTTAGCTGCTTAGAGTAGGGTATTTTTACGAAAAAGTATAGAAATTTATGTAATGAGAAAAATATACATAAGATTAGATGAACCAGTTTAAAAATAGGCTAAAGAATTGATGAACAATAAACAAAAAAATTCTAATTCATTATAACTATCATGTTGATTCTATTCGACTGATGTGAAATTGAAGTTCCATATCTTCTGTGGAAAATTGGTCGAATTGTTTAGGAATAAATTTTGTAGCTAATTAAAATGGGATTGATATTTGTTATGAGTAATAATCAATTCGGGTAACAAAATCTTGTACATTTAAATTGTGTTGAACTTCATCGTGCAGTAACAGGTCTTCGGTGAATGAAGAAAAGTGAGAGAATATGAATTATGTTATACTTGTAGAATGAATTATTGTCTTAATCATCGATAAGAAGGTAAGAAATTTAATAAGTAATCAAACGATGAGTAATGTATTTTTTTTGGGGGGGGGAAGAATTATGCATCTTCTCATCGTTGGCAGGGAGATAAGGATCGTAATGAATGAATTGCTGTTTAGTAATAACTTATTGACTGATGTCAATCACTTACTTAACACCAACCATAGCAAGGAGGTCTTGCAATAGAATACATTTTACAAAAAAAAAAAAAAAAATATAAAAAGTTAACCGTAGCTATTTTTTTCCTTGCAATAGAATTTAAAAGAAATTTGGGAAATAGTAAATCGCTCGTTGGGCTTCAGGGAATCATGGTAACCTGCTACTTAGCTTTCAAACTTGATATTGATTAAATCAATCGCTCTCTGCTGTCATCGCCGTTCAGTCAAGTTGGCTAGTCTCCCTTGAAATGGTGACTGGTCTCTTTATCATATTCCCGAATAATTTAAATTGATTCATCTACTGTCTCTTGGGAATGATATAAAAAAATGTTTTGAGACATGTTTATAATCCATTATACAGGATCCTAAATTTCTTTTTAAATGATCATTGTTATGAAAATCATAAAAATTATTATTATTATTATTATTATTATTATTATTATTATTATTGTTATTATTATTATTATTGTTATTATTGTTATTATTATTATTATTATTATTATTATTATTATTATTATTATTATTATTATTATTATTATGATTAAATTGTTAAAAAATATAGTTGAAATGATATAATTAATGGTAGGCCTACAGGAATAAATTGTTAGCCTTTTTTAATAAATTTCTTTAAAAAATCAGCTTTCTTGGAGTCAAATATACAAAAGAACTGTGTGGTATATTGCCCTTTATCCATTGGTAGCAAAGTAGATTTCTGTTTAGTCTTCTCATTATATATTCGACCAAGAAATTGAAGTCTGACATCCTGGAAATGGCATTAGTCCTAAATTAAGCAATAGTTTTTTCATATTTTTAAGGTATTATGGTAATTGATGGGGCTAATTTGTAGTTTTATTGCAACCAGGCTCCCCACACGAACTGCCACCAAAATTACAAAGGTTTTGTGTATATATATATATATATATATATATATATATATATATATATATATATATATATATATATATATAAATTATATATATATATACATATATATATATATATATATATATATATATATATATATATATATATATACATACATACACACACACAACAATAGTGTACATGACTTGTCAAAAGTGACGGTCAAATATTAATCTACATATGCACAGACGCACCCCTTCTCGCCAGGGTATGACTACTCTCTCCCCCTACTCGAAGGACCGGGAGAGGCTTAGTAGTTATACGTCTGGCAATGCTGTTGAAGGTATGGTGGGAAAGATATATATATATATATATATATACATATATATATATATATATATATATATATATATATATATATATATATATATATATATAGCCAGACACTTGCTCTTTATTTTATAAGGGAGATACTATATATATATATATATATATATATATATATATATATATATATATATATATATATATGTATATATATGTATATATATACATATATATATGTATATGTATACTGTATATATATACATATATATATATATATATATATATATATATATATATATATATATATATATATATATATATATATATATAACCAAACTCTTGCTCTTTATTATATAGCGGAGATACATACCCATTTCCGTTAGCTCCTTTTTTTTTTAGTCATCGTTGAATATAATGAATTGTCCCTATAAATCATTATAAACTCAATATCTAGAATTTAAATTGTGTACTAATTGATATATGGAATCAATCCATATTTTCTAGCAAGCGAATTGCAATTAACCTTTGACTTATAAAACAGATATGAAATGTTCTTTCTTAAGCATATAAGTTTGAACAAATATAGTAAGTGTGGCTGTAAATTGTTTACACCATGACCTTAGGTTTGGCATTTTTATAATGAAGATTAGTATTAACAATGATTATTGTAGGAAGAGTAATTAAAAGCTGTACATCTGAAGCAGAGAAAGTATTTGTTATATGACGAGAACGCCGACTGGCGAAGAAGATAGATACACCACAGACTACTTATTGAAAAATGTCAATATGCCTCCGTGTTTGTAACTATAAGGTTCATAAGTACAGAGTTAATTTTCCTTCTGCGAGAGCAGTTGTTTGGTTGACATTGAATTTGTATCATAATCTTAATATACAAGAGAGACAGAAAAAGATCACGTATGCATGTATATTTTAGACAAGTTTTTTTCCTTATTAATTAATAAAATGGCAAAAGCAATATAAATTTGATAACTATAGTAGGTTTTAATGTCCGCCGATAATTTAAGTTTTCGTTTATTTTGCGCGCTTGGGATTATCAATGCTTATATAAATCTATTAGACTAAATTCAGTGATTTAACTTGCATCATACATAACTACATTTCCAATTTATAAAATAAAAAATATGAATAAGAAAAACTGCAATTAAATGCAATCACTTTTATTTGATCTCAGGATATGGCATTCTTTACAAATTTTCATTGTTTTACTCTTGAATATTACTTGCAATCTTATTTGTTCCACTTGGTTAAACACCCGCCCCTATGTTTGTAAAGATAATGAGGGACAACAGACTTTAGAAATTCTCTTTGGAAAGACAATGTGGCCGAGAAATGGCAAGAACCTTCACTCTCATTAGAGAAAGGAGATGGTGGATGGGGAAGCAAGAGGTGGCTGTTGCTTAATTACTCCTCCAGACGATAATTAAGAGCTCCGTAATGAATCTCTAAAACCCAGAAGGTGAGATAGAGGATGGGGCCCGCTGTTTATTAATAGAGATGCTGCTGAAATTACAAGTGGAAGGTAAATAATTAAAGCTTAGAATTATTTCACTATTTAGTAGACGAATAAATAAATATACATAAGAATAAATAAATTAATGAATAAATGAAGTATTAAGTAAATATTCATGATACTGTGAATTCAAAATTCTCGCTATACTATTTCTTTCAAAACTGAATTAAATACCACTCGTTCTCATTGAAACGAAGAATCAAAGAATATTATGGTTTGAAAGCAAATTGCATTCGAAGTTGAAACATATAAAGGATAAGATATTTTTATATAAAGGATGTAAACTAAATCTCTACTAATAGTATGCGATGCTTAAATATGTCTATATGTGTAAGTAGATACCGATACTGAAAACAAATATTAGCTTACATAATTTTCAATAACTATTACAAATATCTTGTGATATATTTCTAAGTTGAAATGCTAAGTCGATAACGTTAAACTGGATAAAGCGTAGCTCATTTAATATATTTAATTGTCATACTTAAAGTTATTTTAAATTCACTCCAGTGGATTTTACCTTGTCATAAGTTTTTGATAAATAAGTCTCTCTCTCTCTCTCTCTCTCTCTCTCTCTCTCTCTCTCTCTCTCTCTCTCTCTCTCTCTCTCTCTCATACTAACCTATGCGTCGAAGATTGCATTTACATACGCTCTTTGCAGGAGCCCTCCGGAGTTTCCCCTCTCAAATTTTATTAATAGAAATTGAAATAAAATCCTGTCATAACTCCAAACAGTTTCCTCTTTATTATATTCTGAAATGGATGATGATCCCAAGAAATATTGTTATAGCAAGCTGCAACCACAATTGAAAATCTGGATGCTGCAAGTCCGAGAACTCCAACTGGGAAAACCGCGGCGGAAAAAAATATAGAAGTGACGAATGAACACTATATATATATATATATATATATATATATATATATATATATATATATATATATATATATGTATATATATATATATATAAATATATATATATATATATATATATATACATATACTGTATATATATATATATATATATATATATTTATATATATATATATATATATATATATATATATATATAAATATATATATATATATATATATATATAAATATATATATATGTATATATATACATATATATATATATATATATATATATATATATATATTATATATATATATATATATATATATATATATATATATATATATATATATATATATATATATACATATTATATATTTGTGTGTATGTGTGCAAATGTAAGTGTGTGTATAAATGAGTAATGATAAAAAAAAACAATTTCAAATTGTATTTAACGTAGTAATAACCATAAATAGGTAGGGCCTCTATAAACTATGAAAAAAGGCTTAACCTGTTCAACAAAAAAGCTTGTGCTGAAAGTTTGAAATTCCATAAATTCCACCGACTCAACCAACAGATTTGGAAGATCAATCCACAATCTGATCACATTTTGAATAAAACTGCTTGAATACTGAATAGCACTGAGCCTTTTGATAGAGAATGCAAGGCTTAGAATTGGATACATACCATGTAGCCTAGTATGTACAGGATGGTGCAGTGTGCGAAGATTTGAATGCAAATGATAAAAAATGTTATGCAGCATGCACATAGAATAGACTGTATTATGGTGCCAAACATTAATATCCAAATCAGGATACAAAATATAATATACAGTATGTTTTTGTCCAACAATTTACGGCAGAACAGTTCTTCAGAATAGATTGATCACCAAAAATATGTCTTTTTTTTATTGAAAAACCCAGACTGGTTTTGTTTCTCAAAACTGAACTTCAAATCAAGAATCATACATAAAATTTTAAATAAATTGTATTTAGTTAAAGTCATTGACAAAGTAAAGATCTGGACGTTGAGTAGCCACTATCCTTGACTTACAATCATACAATGAGTGTTGGTAGGATTAAACTTCATCCTCCATAATTTGCACCATATGGGGTTCATCAACCATATCCTTTAAAGTGACTAGAATGATGTGCATATGCGACGTGTTTTTTCCACCCAATCATTATCATGCCTATATAGTGATGACAGAGAACACTACCCTAAACCCTAAGGAATACCAGATATTACATT
>NC_090731.1:138966351-138976351 GCF_036898095.1 Palaemon carinicauda
GAGTAAACAAATCCTCACAGTTGAGGGGGTCATGGTGGCGTGCCATCGCTAAAAGCATTAGTAATACTAATAGTAAGATTCTACAAATAATTGAGAGGAAACTAAAGCAGGTTTGATGAGAAAACGAACGGTTTTACCTTTTGGAAAGCGAACTAATACTTTTTTTTTTATGAGAGCGTTATGTTTGCTTGCTGATCTTCTTAAATCGTTAGTAGTAACCATACACAATCAAAGAAATGTTATGTATTAAACTTGTTTACATAGATGTGCTTCCATTTTCCTGATTCTTCGTCGGAGGAAACGAAGAATCGTATCTTCATGAGTTTACTTTGCTCTTGTTTTCCATGATTTTATTTTTATTTTTTATTTTTTTTTTGACATCAGGATTGTCCTGTCGGTCTTTGCGTAGCACAGGATAGAACCATAGTAGAATTTCAAGAATTTAAAATACCTATTGGAATGTATCTTTTTTTTTTAACGCTGAGAGAGAGAGAGAGAGAGAGGAGAGAGAGAGAGAGAGAGAGAGAGAGAGAGAGAGAGAGAGAGAGAGAGAGAGAGAGAGAGAGAGTAGGTATCTACTTGGCCGGGGTTTTTACAGTTCAAAAAATATCGGCTAATTATGCATAACCATTTTCCTGATATAAAAAGGGGGTAAATGTTTTATGCTAATTGGAACCCATATTTAACATTACTCTGAATTGATATACATTTCATTATCATTAACGTTCTCTCTCTCTCTCTCTCTCTCTCCTCTCTCTCTCTCTCTCTCTCTCTCCTCTTCTCTCTCTCTCTCTCTCTCTCTCTCTCTCTCTCTCTCTTTATCTTGAAAAATCTATTTATTTTTTTTTCGTTGTATATGTTTCCCCTTCGAATAAATGAGGACTTTAAAAACGCTTTTGATTCAAGGATGAAATTGCAACCATAATATTATGCTCCAATTTAAGGAGACACGTAAAGGGAAATTTACCATCCAATCCATCAAGTTATCTACCCAGTTACGGGAATAATATAGTTTATTCGGATTTGCATATATTTTTCTATTATTAAAATGTTTCCAATTCACCAAAGTGTTACGTCAGACTTTCTCATGGCATAAGCATCACAGATCTCCTAAATATCAAGCCAAGTCCTCCAGAAGTCTTGAATTCTATATCATATTAGGCGTATAAGACCTGTGATGTGAGATATTTCGGTTGGAAAAGAAAGTGAATTCAAATAACTTATTTAGGAAATATATGTAATATAAAATATATAACGTCGAAGTCATTTGGTACAAAATAAGTGAATGTAAATGATAAGAGAATAAGAAACGAGATATGAAACGACTTGAGGTATAGAAGATATAATGTAAATTCAAAGCATGTAATATAGCACTTTGCCTTTCAGAAAATTGTACGATATAGAAGATATAATACTAGAATATATTATACAAATTGAACGTTTGAAAACAGATGATGATTACTGTACAAACATCTAAAAGGCCGGAACAGAATCATAAGGTAGAATTTTTTTTTTTGTGTATAGATACGTTAAGGAACTACATAACATTTCAAAGGAAGTATGTTGTAAAATAGGTGAGATCAGGTCCTGGGTGAGGTATGAAAAATGTACGTTAAAATTATGCCAGCACAATTATGAGGTGAAATCGAATTAAACATTTTTCTTTTGTTAAGTCATTCTTTTTAACTGGGAATATTCGAATTTTGTAAATAAAAAAAAATCAGGATACTTTGCTGACATTCTGATTACATTCTTGTTTTTTCTCTACTGACTTTTCTAAATGCATTGCTGAGAAAATTCAAATATGGGGATTAAATATTTCCAATAATTTGCCATTAGGCTGACGTACAAAACATTTTATACGATGGAATTGCGTTGTCTGAGAGCGTGAAAATATTAAGTAGTCCTTCCAAAGTTTTGTCATTACAGACAAAAACAGACGAAGAAAGTAGGGACAAGTAAGTTTAGAACTTTGAAGGGATTCCGGGGAAGAAATTTATGTCAAAATCATCAGCTGGTTTTAGAGAAAGTTCCGGACCTTTTTAATGGGATGCCAACTATTCAAATGAAAGTTGACATCTTCGATATTCAGTATCATTATCATACGAAGAACAATGAAGAAAGACACTTATAAAAAAAAAGATACATAAAATGGGAAATAGAAATTCAAGAACAGATTTGCCAAAGGAATATACTTATTCCCTTTTGAGATAAGAATTATATTCATTATTATTAGTAGTTTTAATATATACCTTTCATTTATTTTGGTCTATGTTCCCTTTTATATTGATACTCTGACCCAACTCTCTCTCTGCATCAGTTTGAAAAGGATATTATAACTTTTTTTATAAAGTACAGGTAAGAGTTTTTCCAACCAAGCCTTGTCTTATACTGCCTGAAGGAAGTTTGGCATTTTGTAAATGAAATGGATGTGACTTTTTTTTTTTTATGAGAGGTAAAGTCCTTTTCATACTTAAGATGAGGGTTTTCATGAAATAAGAAAATATACTGTAGAATGCTCACAAAACAATCGCCTAAAAACTGAAATCTCGATCATATGAAACAATTGCTTTTAGGCTGAATTGTCGAATATATGTTTCTATTAAATTTTCGTCTCTAACTTTTCTAGGTTTTTACGTGGATTGTTTATACCTATGCAAAGCTTTCTTTCTTTACAAGTCATAGGAGGAGATGATGATGATGTTGATGATGATGAATATTATTATTATTATTATTATTATTATTATTATTATTGTTATTATTAAAACGTCACCATAAGATTGTATTTTTTTACAATGGAAATGATATGAAACTTGAATGAGTTTTATATGATTAGCTAATGTTTATAAAAAAAGAATAATTATATAATTATGCATTATACGCGATTGTTATTTAGTTTCCCTTCAATGGGACTCGATTTATCTCATGAGATGTAGATGATTGATAATCGTTATTTGTTGTACGTTTCGATTATTACCTGGATTTTTAAAGCCTCTCAGAAAAATACAAAAAGGAAACAAACGTTTTGATTATTACCTGGATTTTTAAAGCCGCTCAGAAAAAAAAAAAAAAATTTCTATCCGTGGTATTGAGATCCAATTCTCGATCGTAAACTTATCGAACAATCATCAGAACATGAATCTTTTCCGTTATTTTAACCTTAACATAGTTTTGTCCTCATGCTGATGTCTTATTAACACTAATATATGATATACTGAATATTTATATTTGTGGATTAATTCTGGAAATTTCCTAATGATTTGCATTTGTAATTGCATTGACAACTCATTTGAAGTAATTAGTGCATTCCTCTGAACGTTAATGCTATTTTAAAATATCATACGATTTTGATAGAATTTTGCTTCGTGCCAAATGTAATTCTAAATAATTTTGTTAATGATAATAACAATGACAACGACGACCATGATGACAGTCACAATTTTATTAAAATTAGAATTTTCATTATTCTAATATTTGTAATAATTTCAACAATATTCGTGAAAATTTCATTAAAAGGCTGTGATATCAAGTTCCAATTAAATTTATCACAAGGATATAAACCTAGAATTTTAATTTTCCTGTAATTGTATGGATTCTAATAAATATTTCGATAAAATGTTTCATTTAATCAGAATGAAAATCTTTTTCCACCCTCTTCCATTTCCTGACGTGAGGTATCATATCCCCCAAAACATCATACAGACAAACATTATTCTTCCTTTACTGTAGTTTTTTAGAACAATAACTTGAACTAAAAACCAAAAACGAAAATCTTTTTCGGCGTCCTCCCTCGGTTGTTTTCAGTAAAAAGGAATGCGATCCTTTCACAAAAAGCGGAAGAGAAGGAAAATATTGTTTTATCCCTACATAAATCCCAACGACTTCAATTCACGTTAAGTAAATAGATTATTTAATATCCTATGTTTGTAAGGTTTTATTTGTTCCAGAGGTCATTCAGAAATTTATCTTTTAAATGTGCCCCCAAGATAAGTATATGGGCGAAGATGTGTATATAGTAAACATTCATACACACATATATAAATGTATGCACATACAGTATTATATATCCTATACTCTCTCTCTCTCTCTCTCTCTCTCTCTCCTCTCTCTCTCTCTCTCTCTCTCTCTCTCTCTCCTCTCTCTCTCTCTCTCTCTATATATATAATATATATATGTATATATATATATGTATATGTATATATATACATATATATATATATATATATATATATATATATATATATATATATATATATATATATATATATATGCAGAAGAACCACAGGGAAAATGAAAATACGGAATATACACTTAAGTCCAGTCAGGACTTAAATGTATATTCCGTATTTTCATTTTCCCTGTGGTTCTTCTGCATCTGAGCATCACGTTTTCCTGTGATTTTTACGCATATATATATATATATTATATATATATATATATATATATATATATATATATATATATATATATATATATATATACACAATATATATATATATGTATGTTTATGTATATATACAGTATATATTATATAGTATATATATATATATATATATATAGTATATATATATATATATTTATATATATATTAATATATATATATATATATATATATATATATATATATATACTTATATATAGTATATATATATATATATATATATATATATATATATATATATATATATATATATGAGAGTGTGTGTGTGATATGGGTAGCAGTTACGACAACGACTCGTGATGATAATAAATATTTATCAAAGCCACGAAATTAAAAGTTAAAATATTTCCTTGGTTACATCATGCTAAGTCCGATGGTATTACCAAAACACAAAAGTACAGTAAAGTCGCTCCACTATAAGCCCAAGGGCTCCAACAGGGAAAAATAGCCGAGTGAGGAAAGGAAATAAGGGAATAAATAAATAAGGAGAACAAATTAACAATAAATCATTCTTAAAACAGTAACAACGTCAAAACAGATATGTCTTTTAAACTATAAAAAGACTTATGTCAGTCTGTTCAACATAAAAAACATTTGCTGCAGCTTTGAACTTTTGAAGTTCTACTGATTCAACTACCCGATTAGGAAGATCATTCCACAGCTTGGTCACAACTGGATTAAAACTTCTAGAATACTGTGTAGTATTGAGCCTCATGATGGATATGGCCTGGCTATTAGTATTAACTGCCTGCCTAGTATTACGAACCGGATGGAATTGTCCAGGAAGATCTGAATGTAAAGGATGGTCAGAATTATAAAAAACCTTATGCAACATACATAATGAACTAATTGAATGACGGTGCCAAAGATTAATATCTAGATCAAGAATAAGAAATTTAATAGACCGTAAGTTTCTGTCCAACAAATTAAGATGAGAATCAGCAGCTGAAGACCAGACAGGAGATCAATACTCGAAACAAGGTAAAATGAAACAATTAAAATACTTCTTCAGAATAGATTGATCACCAGAAATCTTGAAAGACTTTCTCAATAAGCCAATTTTTTGTGCAAGTGAAGAAGACATAGACCTAATGTGTTTCTCGAAAGTAAATTTGCTGTCGAAAATCACACCTAAAATTTTAAGTCATGCAAAGTTAAAGAACATTATCCATACTGGGATCTGGATGTTGAGGAGCCACTGTCCTTGACCTACTTACGATCATACTTTGAGTTTTGTTTGGATTTAACTTCGTACCCCATAAATTGCACCGTGCACTAATTTTAGCTAGATTTCTATTAAGGGATTCCGCAACCCCAGATCTACATTCAGGGGATCAAATTGACGCAGAGTAGCATCATCTGCATATATATATATATATATATATATATATATATATATATATATATATATATATATATATATATATATATATATTTATATATATACATATAAATATATATATATATATATATATATATATATATATATATATGTATATATATGTATGTATATATATATATATATATATATATATATATATATATATATATATATATATATATATAATCATAAATTACGTATCTAAACGCGACAAGAAAACCAATTGAAAAACTTCATTGAGTTATAATTTCAATCTTAATGAGTCTCACAAGCGGGAATATTACATTTCAGTCTCTTCGCAGCCATGAATATTAGTTCCATCAGTTTCTCGCTCTGTTGAGTATTTCCCGAACAATGTAGTCCAATCGTGTACACCACTCTTCCAATAAAGCCAATTCTACCATGGCCACATAGATATGGGGTTTTCATTTTGAATTTTTATTTGTTTCCTGGTGCGTGGAATATTGTTGAATCGAGATTTAATATTTTCCACCGTCTCCGAAGTTGATAATTCATTGTTACGATAGTTTTTATTGATGGATTTTGAAAAAAAAAAAAACGCCAAACTTGATGATACGTATGTAATATTGTTATGAATAGATTATGATAATGAACCGTTAATTATATACCGTTTTATTTTGTAGTCATTTTTTGTAATGCGAATAAGTTGTGTGTGTGGACTTCTTTTAATGCCCATAATTTTTATCGTTTAATTGTTATTAGTTGCAATAACTGTCACCATGCCATGCATTATTCATTGGGTAATGATCCCTAAAAATCATCAGCCAAAAACTTGGTTTCCTATTATTTAAAGGAGAAATTAAAAATAACTTATAAGAAGGTACGATTCCATTATTGAAAAATAATTCTTCACAGTTTTGAGTCATAACTATAGAAAATTTTATATCATGGAATTGGTTAATAATTTTGGCAGCAAAATATTAATTTGCATTTTTTCGACAGTACATTCTTAACATTTGGTTTACGAGATATAGAAAATATCTATCGAGCCAACAAATAACATTGTTTTTACAATATCTTTTTTCCCTCGCTCATCTTATTTCATTATATGAAAACGTTTTTATAAAGGAGCTAAATGTAAATTATATCTCCATTAAAATTCAACCATGGGATTACAGTCAACTCTTGGTAGATATTAAACTCGAATAAAACTTTCAAGACCAACATTCATTTACTTATTGAACAAAATAACCAATCAATTAAACTTATTTGTTTTATAGAAATAATTATTAGGATGATAATGATAACGGCAAATAATCTGTTTGCAAAACTGATTTAATCTTCGTTTATTTGATAGTTTTAATGTGGAAATAATTGTACCATAATATGGACAGTTAGCTGATGAGAAAGGGGATTGAAAACCGATCATCTGCTTTTACCATGATAATTTATGTCCCCTTCGAATGAAATAGAATGAAGGAAATGAGGTATCACTGTCAGTAAAATCAATGACTGGAAAGAGGATTAAGATGCAGTATGGATTTTATGGACAATAGAATAATGTTACCACACACCTTTCAATATTGTGTAAAGGGTATTCTGTCAAAGTGGAAATTCCATTGGGTCCAATAGAAATCGGATCATCACGATGCCTGATATATATTGTTCTTTTACTTTTTCCTTATAACTTCCACTCTTCTTTAGTGTTATAAGAAATTAAATTTTCGGGATTTTACTTTCAATCCCTCTATTTTGAAAACTTTTAATCAATGATTTATTAAAAAGACAGGGATGGAGAGTAATTTTGGAAATTTGATAATGGCTGACTTCTTGAATATGTCAGAATTTTTGTTCACTTCTTTCGTCTCAGGGTTAAGGTCGAAAAGTTCAGCAGGTTCATTTGACTTTAGATAAGAGATAAAAATGAGTATAATATTTAAAGATAAGGATATAGTAGAATAGATTATATTATCACTGCTTCGTAAGAAACGATTACAAATCGCACGGAAGTTACGATTAGTTAAAAAGCGTCCAAAACAATAATTGGAGATAATTAAGACGCATGTGGGAGATGAATAAGAGTAAACAGGGGGGGGGGGGTGCTGAAAGACCTCGTTTACTGAAGGGGTCATTGCAAAGAGACAAAAGCAATTCAAGTGTCAATAAAAGTCATTAGTGAGATAGCTAAATGCAAAGTGTCTAAATGTTTCTGGGGGTAAAGAAACAATTTTAAGGAAATGACCAACATTAAAAAAATATTATTATTATTCTGCTTGTTGAAGGATTCTGTTTGATTACCTACGCGACTTACTGTAAATGGTTTATTATTATGCTTTGCTCTTCTCCTATATATTATATGTTGATTTGAAGAAATGTTTAGAGTGAAAAGGTAATACACTGAAATGTATTGCTTACTATAGTGTGTGAAATAAACAGTGATTTTTTATAGGATTGTTGGACAATTAAGGTAATGAACCTTTTTCATGATCCCCATTTTACTTTTTTCCTTGCCTTTTAGGATTATTATTATTATTATTATTATTATTATTATTATTATTATTATTATTATTATTATTATGAAGGTACTAGAGAATTATAACACCAAACATTCCTACATTTATTTCTATCACCTGTCAACATCAATTTGTTCAAAATCGTGTTCCTGAGTAAATGTAAGTATAACAATATAGAACAAGCAGTAAATAGATTCTGTAGATAAATATAATTAAAATCGGTATAATGAAATATATATAAATGTATATAATTGAAATAGATATAAATTAATATAATTAAAATATATTTTATATAAATGGATTTAGCATATTTGTATTTAATTTTCAAATGAGCCTTTATACACCACTGAAAAGTATTAAACTCTCTCCTACTGCATGGTCAAGGGTGAAAAAGAAACTGCCATTTAATTTCGTAGTCGAAAGTAATAAAAAGGGGTATATCTAATCATTTACTAACGAGATTGCCATTAACATAGGGCGGTAGGTTTTTACCAAAGCTATACATATGCTTTTATCTGGGTCTCTTTTCTTTTTTTATCTTGACTGTCATGAAAGAAAAAGATCCTGTCTAGGAGTTGATAACATTAATGTGCTTTACATGAATTTACTTTTTCAAATTTTACATATCTACAATCCTTGCTTCCCTTGAATTTTCAGATATTATTCGACGTTGTTTCTCTTCTTTTAATTTTTATGACTTTTTTCTTTCCTATCCTCTTTCCCCTTTTCGTCATTTTTTTTTTGTTTTTTTATTCTTTTTCTCCAAAGGGTAGGAGAAGCAAGGAAATTACCATAGAATATAATTATATACTTAAAGGCTGATAAAGTGCGAATATGATAGTCCATTTACTTCACTATAACAAATAATTCTAGTGATATAGTATTACTATTGTATTCTTTTGTAACATATAGTTATATTCAAAGAATTATTTGGTTGGGCGTTGAATCAACAATGAATTTTGATTTTAGCTCTTTGTGAATTATATCCTTTAAAATGTAAACTGTAATGTGTACAGTATATGAATAAGCCTACATATGTACACGTGCGTGCGAGCAGCCCCCTCCCCCTTACACACACACAAACACACACACACACATATATATATACACACACACACACACATATATATATATATATATATATATATATATATATATATATATATATATATATATATGTATATATATATCCGTAACAGAGTTGACGTCATAGGTCATGCAAAAGCCGCCGCCCCCGCCCCCCCCCCCCTTTTTTTTTAGAGTCATATTTTACGGTCTACTGTATTTTTTTTTTTCACAAACTGAATCATTCTGGTTTTATTCTCGATATTTTTTTTTTTTTTTACTGTTTCTGTTTTGATCGTTAGTTAGATAATCATATGACATGAGAGACAATGTTGTGAGCTGTTCTGTGCAACCTTGTTTAAAATATTTTTATCATATCTATTTTTGAGTATAAACGTTGATTTTCATTAATAAAAATCCATATATATATATATATATATATATATATATATATATATATATATATATATATATATATATATATATATATATATATATATATTTCTCCCCTCCTACTCATTCCCATCAGTTTTATATTTGAGGTCGGCATTGCTTTGATGTATTGCCTTGGGGCCAGAATTGGAGGATTTACCTGAATCATACGCCACGTCCATCCCTTAAGACCTCTGTGCTTTGCCA
>NC_090731.1:138981351-138996351 GCF_036898095.1 Palaemon carinicauda
GACAAGATTATAGGAATTCTCACGATATTTGTAGGTATCTTATAGCGTGACCGATGATCCTGTATGTGAAAGTCTTCATTCCTTACACCGTATGTGTTGTCTTTTCTATTCAATATGATTAACGCTATTTATCGTGCTTTGAGATGACAACAGTTTGAAAAAATAAGTTTAACCTATTTTTCATTAACGTTTTATCAATCACGTTTTAAATACGTTCTTTTCATCCTGTAAAGCTATTTAGTACTTATAATATTAGAAGATATACTGTAATGTATTCATAATGTTTATTAGTTGACCCTCTTTTGAGTAGTAGTGTAGGAAAGAAAATCATACCATTTTTGTTGGTGGCAATATTAGTTAACAGCCTTTGAATGTAACGTATACAATATTGTGCTATTCATTTTAGATAAACATGATCGGACACTAAAAGACTATATTCAATTTTTTTTATTTGGTAATCTCCCAAAACTTCACGTCATGTAAAAGAATAAAATTCAGGATCATCTCTTTATCTTAACCTAGTACATCGAGGAAAAAAACATCCATGTTTAGTGTAGAGAAAATAAGACCGAACCTTTTATAGTAAAACATTTACTAAGTTCCTGAAAACCGAAAAAAAATGGTTATGATTATATTTTCATCAACACAAAAACATTCGTAAATATCTATGGAGTTCATTCATAGCTTGTCACGCCAAACAGTCAACCATTGAAGCGTTCTTTCATAGACACAAACTAAACCAGCGTTGTCCAAATTATTAGATAGTGAGCATGATCGGAGATTATGATCTATGAAGTTCCACGCAAACACTAAGTCCATAATAATAGCTGTAGACTTTCCAGACCGTATAGCTTAAAAATTAAACCTTATAGCTACATCTCATATCTTGTAAATCACTTGAAATGATAACAAGTTACTTCTTGTGTGCAGGAGATAGGTGTTCCATTGAACGTACTGGGAACATGGAAGTCCAGCAACTAATCTATAGAAATTACAACGAATCCTGTATCTGATTTCTGTAACGTAATTTTGTAAATCGTTGCCTTTAGGGAGTCAATGAGTATGGTAGGCATCCGGAGTGAATATCACTTAAGTCAATGAAGTGATGATTAACTTTTTAACCTTAGTGATACTCTTATTTGTGGAGAGTAGTATCTGAAATTCAATCATAGTCTGTTGATTATCTGTCTTATAAGGCTTATCTATTAAAGCCTCATTAACAGTTTCCAACAATCGATATCCTTACAAACGAGACCTTCGCTTTATTTTTACTTGCCACGAATATAGTAATTAGTTGAGACAAGTCTAAACATAAATACTGGTACTGGGTAATCTTTGGATTTAGTTTAGAATTGAAATCGTTTTGTTTCCTTGTAAAACAAAAAGAGATCTACTTTTATAGATTTTATGATTTGAAAAATTAAGTCTTACACTGATAGTATTATAACTTCAAAAATAAATAGGTGAACCAGGTCTAGCTTGCATTTGTTTTATTACCTCCACCAAGGAAGTCGGAAGGAGGTTATGTTTTACCCCCTGTTTGTGTGTTTGTTAGTGAACACCTTCTTGGGCACAATTTTAATCGTAGAGTAATGAAACTTGCAGGTATTAACATTTATGTAAAATGCTGTAAGTGATTAAATTTGAGAAGGTCAAGGTCACGGTCAAGCAAAATGTCCAATTCACGTAATTAGCCATAGGTTTGAACATCATTGTCACAAAGACTTCAAACTTGGCTCATATTTGAGTGTATGGAAATCCACGCCAATTCATTTCCTCCGCCAATAAAGTTGAAGGGAGGTTATGTTTTAACCCCCGTGCTTGTGTGTTTGTTAGTGAACACCTTCCTGGCTCCAATTTTGATCGTAGAGTGATGAAAGTTGCAGGGATTAACTGTTATGTAAAAACCTGGACATTATTAAATTTTAGGAGGTCAAGGTCACGGTCAAGTAAAATGTCTAATTCACGTAATCAGCTATAAGTTTGGACATCGTTGTCACAGACTTCAAACTTGGTTCATATTTGAGTGCATGAAAATCCACGCCAATTTATACATGTTAAGGTTGGAGGTCAAGGTTAAAGTCAAGTAAGAGGTCGAGAAATAAGCTGCCGCGGCGGAGATTTGTGCTCTATGGAGTACCCATTTACTTGATTTATCTAATTATGTATTTATTTATTTTAGTTTATGTATTTCTTCATATTTATGTATTCATTTTGTTGTTTGCTGAAAAATAATGAATATACCTTTGGAATACTAAGTAAATGGATATCTATAAATGTGCATGCATATTTATTTTTTCAATTTGAATTATGGAAAATATTCCGTAGTTGCGTTTTATGTGTGTTTGTTAACATAATCACTGAAATAAGTAAATGTGAGCGATTTTTTTCCTGACATTGATATTGCAGTTCAATGTTACCATTTTAGGTCAATATTTTAATTTTATCGCAACCTTGAAATGACAAGCTATTTAAATGATAATCGGTTTACATCTTTGTAAGGTTCTTTGTTATGTTTTATTGATTTTTTTTCTTTTATTTATTTTCTATATATCAAATGGAAATGATTTTATCCTGCAGTATTTAAGTAGAACATTGAAGTAAAAAGAGGAATAAAAAGATAACTTATATATTTCATAGTTTTGTTATCTTCAGTAGAAAATATTAACAGCTCTAATATCATGTGTCAATTGTATATCTTTAATGAAATAAAAAGAAATCCAATTTGATGTGAATGTGAGTATATAGATTAATTTTGCTCTTCATCACAATATGATATTTAATGACATCGAAAGACAAACAGTTCTTACACACATGGGAGTGTTAGAAATGTCGTGAATTCAAACTTAATTTTTTTTGTATTACAGATGTGACACCTAGAAAAAGCAGCAGTCTTATGAAAAGGAAAATTATTTTTCTTCCTCGAATGCCAGGTAAGACACTTGAATTATATTTCTAACACTGTGAATTTATCCTGAGTCATATATACAGTATATATATATATATATATATATATATATATATATATATATATATATATATATATATATATATATATATATATATATATATATGCGTAAAAATCACAGGAAAACGTGATGTTCATTGATCATCAATTATCATCATCATTTATTAATATTCCGCTACAGTACAAACACCTCGGACATATAATTTCACTCATGTCTGTTCATGGTCTTTCTATGCCATTCTATACCCGCAAATTTTGTAAGTTCGTCAATCCATCGTCTTCCCTTCCTTCCCCTGCTTCTTTTGCATTTTCTAGGGTTCCATTCTGTTGTGATAATTGTACATCTGTTATCTGTCATTGTCATTATATTTCCTGCCCATGTCCATTTCTTTGTCATACGTATTGTTAGAATATCCTCTACTTTAGCATGCTGTCTCATCCATGTTGCTGTTGTTTTGTCTCTTAAGTATTATACCAATAATTATTCTTCCCAAAGCTATTTGAATTGTAACTAGCTTCACGTTCTAAGGGTTTAGTAAGGCTCCAAGAGTCTGATGCATAAGTTAATACTGGTAAGACCAACGGATTAAATACTTATCTTTCTAGGGAAAGTAGCATTTTAGTTTCTTAATCTCATAATGTATACCAAAAGTTCTCCATACGTACAGAATGATAATTCTGAAATCTTTTCAAAGTACGGTAATATAAGGGAAAGAAAATAGTATTTTACTATTCAAGTGGTCTCATTTCTAGCCTAGGCAGGCTATCTTAAGGAAACTACTTGGTTCCTCTTTAATTTAGTTATTCCTTTGGACCCCTTGGCCGAGTTATTCATCGCTCAGGTCCGGTGTTCTAGGCACGTGGATTGCTTTTGTCTGACCGTACAGCTTCAGTAGAGAATTTGTGTCTTCCAATAAGGGGATGAGGATTGCAACTTCACCCCTTAAAATTTGCTGAAACTCCGAAAAGAAAATTTATTATCGCGGTAATGGATGTAAGGTATTAATAGGCGTCATAATGCAATTTGTTGGATGAATTATAGACTAAATTTTAAATTTTGAAAAAAAAAACACCGAAAAAAAGACCAAAGTATTTTAGATTAAATATGCATTTCAGAAACTTTAGCCAGGTATCTAATTCCACCTTCAGATATTTAAACCGGCTTCAGTCCATGCATCAAAATCCTATTACTCAGCAGGTGCTCTCTCTCGGAAAAAAAATCTCGTATTTATGTTTTAAAAGACTAAATCTCTTTAAACTAATATCTTACAAATATGTGTGCCGTTCGTAACAGAATAATCCTACAAGCAGTTATGTAGAGGTAAACCAGTACTTATACAAATAGACAAAGTACCTGCTTGTGTATATGAGTAAAGCTCACTTGAACATATGATGTTTAGATGCATTAAAATAAGACAAACTAGAACAATAAGTTATTCTTTTTTTTTTTTTAATCTAAAAGATTGATAAAGTGCTAGAAATTTGTTCAGTATATTCGGGTAAGAAGAATAACGAACTTGTACACATTCGAAAAAATGTATGGTACGAAGAAACCAGATTACACTAAAAAACATATGTCATCTTTAATGAAACTTTAATTAAAAAAAGAAAAAAAAATTCTGTAAATACATTATCATGTACATATTTGCTTGAATACATTGAAATAGTCACACAGATGTTAGGTATATACATACAAACAGATATGTATATTTTTATATTTTTTACTTTTTTTGTGTTCACATACAGTACGTAAATATATAGTATGCATAGTCATTAGTAAATACATACATTGTTATTCCATATTTAAAACTTTGAATATAATATCATTATAGGCTTATTTGGGACTCAATTTTAAGATGCTAGTGTACAAAAATGCAGAGCAATTACTGTTATTAAGAAAATATCATAGTAGCAATTAAGCTGAATGAAACTAGAATCGATAGTGCTTGTAGGTGGAGGTTTTCTGAATAACTTTTTGGGGTAATTTAATCAGAGATGATTCTTAAATTCAAGTTAAGTTAGGTTAGTTTAGGTGTTTATATTTGGTAATTTTTCAATTTTCACCAAAATATTATTCTAATCTTATGGTGCTTGTTTATAAATATTATGACGTACATCGATGAACTAAAGTAGTGCAAGTTTATTAGTATATTCAAAGGTAGAGATAAATGAAAAGGTAAATAAGTTAAAAAATAATAAAATTAAGTGTTAAAAGTATAGTAAGAAATTCACTTACAAATGCAAACCCCAAAACTGGAACGCTATTCAACGTAATATTGCAATGCAGAGTCCCGTTGCAATGCTCCAGCTGGCGGACAGTAAATTGAGAGGAATCCTTTTTATAATCATCTCCTGCAGTAATATCCTGGAAATAACGTCGTTTCATTTCTGCTCCAGTGTCCTTCAGACATGCAATATTGGAACATCAGTGCCTCGCTCTCTTTTTCTGTTGCTTATTTATTCATTTATAAAATCCATTTCCTTACTGGTGAGTAAAATCGGTGCCTTTAACATAATATAGCCTTATACATTATAATTCATAGTAATTGCTATCAGAAAAATATTTGCCTTCTGGTTGAAATTAATCCGATGATACTTATCAGTCATACTTCTTTGCTATGACTCAATATTACTTTGTTTATGCAACCACGTATAGTAAAAGGAAGGAATACTTGATAAATAATCTATATTGTACGTTTGCCCAAGAACATACAACCTAATTCCTGTAAATGAATTAATTTAAGTTTTAAATACTGAATAGATACGGTAACATAAATAAAGTGAAATAATGTGTAGAAAAGAAAAATACTTTTACTTTTAGCCTGGAGAATATCAATCAAATTCGGCAAGAGCTAATATTGTCTTGGAAATTTATTTATATTTATCTTAATATCTGAATGTAAACCTCGTTTTTAAATTGTCTCCTCTATATCTTTTCCTTGGTATGCGCTCCATCCACTCCCCATTCCTCCATCCTTCTGTTCAATGTCATGTATTCACCCGGGGGTTTCAGCTCGGAAATCCTTCTATTCATCTACTTGAGAGCATGTGTCCCTCTCCGGAAAGTGGAACTTGCCTTGCGGTATCTAACCCGTTGTGTATGGCTTCAAGATTTAGAATGGATGTTCTTGAGCACAAAATTTATTTTATGCATATTGATCAGAGACTATTCTCTCTCTCTCTCTCTCTCTCTCTCTCTCTCTCTCTCTCTCTCTCTCTCTCTCTCTCTCTCTCTCATTGATATTCTATAATTTTAATGTTCTTTATTTTACAGATCCTGAACAAAGGGAAAATGGCTTCTTGTTTATAAGTACATTCTTATATAGCTTTTGATACCGTCGATATGCTACATCGTATACACCTCCATGTATATATATATATATATATATATATATATATATATATATATATATATATATATATATATATATATATATATATATATATATATTTTGGTAATGGGTTCCTCTCATACACACACAATAGGAAACAAAATTATGAACATGGAAACGGAAGATTCCGTATAGATCAAATTTTTACATGAAATATTTATGAGAGAAGTTTGCAAGGGAGAGCAAAAATTTCTGAGAGACAGAGACATATAAAGAAATGAAAGCTTATATTACAGTGAATAAGGAGCTGTCCAGAATGAATGGCACGCAAGATGTAAAGAGCGATTAAAAGTTTATACGAAGGAACTGAAGCATGTTATGAAATAAATAGTTGGATTTGCCATTGAGTTTGTTTAATGTTGGGTTGAAGCAAGAATGTGCTGTCTCTATGGAAATAAGGATTTTTTGGGGGCAAGGAAAGCCTGCAAATAAAAAAATTTAATATGTTTAATATGAGAACAAAAAGATTTTGGTAGTGAATGGTAAACAGGAAAACTTGTCTTCATATTGAGGGTGGAAGAATGGGGCCATTAATTTGTTAAGTACTTATGATTATTGCGACCCTTTTGAAACGTCCCTGCCTGGCAATCGCTCTACGTTGAGGAATCTAATGTATAGCGTAAGGTCTCATAAGTATACGCTGAGGAATCTAATGTAAAGCGTAAGGTCTCATATGTATATACTGATTGATTGATTGATTGATTTAAAGTTTTCAGGCATCCTGTGTATATACTGACGAATCTAATGTAAAGCGTAAGGTCACATACATATACTTTGATGACTTATGATGTGCTTGATCCTAATGGTGAAGGTTTATATGACCTACAGATATCATAAGGATGTAATACATAGACAGCTGCCCTGCGGGTATGATAGTTGATAAGAACATTGTATTTAAAAGAGGAATGTTATTGTTGCGTTCTCTGAATGAGTTTCGTGGGGGAACTGATAACCACTGTGGTTATATTATTGGTTTTACGGTTAGCAGGAAAGGCGAGTGTTACTTAATTTTATTATTATAGTGCTGTTCATTGGGATTTTTGAGGTTATAGTCCCACTTATAGCCCGATATGCTTCTTAGTGCTTGCAACATCATAATTATTGTGAGGTAAGGATATGAGATTTTGAGGGAGCCTATAGGTCTACCTACTGAGTCATCAGCAACCATTGCCTGGTCCTCCCTGGTCCTAGCTAGGGTGGGGGGAGTTCTTGGGCGTTGACCGTATGTATATATGGTCAGTCTCTAGGGCATTATCTTGCTAGCTTAGGGAATGTCTCTGTCCCTTGCCTGTGCCACTTATGAGCAGTCTTACAAAAAAATCGAATATTTTGGATAATGATATGAGAAGGGATTCATGGCATGGGATAACCAAGGAGAGTAGCGAGGTGCGTACTAAAGACTACGAAATCGAGCATTATCTATGGAAGCAAAGGTGTGACTGTATGGAAGAACTGCATATCCAGTGAAAGAGAAAACGTTGAGGTTGTTACGGTGAATAGTTTGCATAATATATACGGCAAAAGAAGTATTGATAGGATTAGAAATTTTGAGTTACGTAGAGGCGTTAGAAATATATGTGAAGCTGTAATGATTGTTAAAATGTTTTTCATGTGGAGGGAATGATCGATAATAGCTTGGGTAAAAGAGTGTATAATTCTAAATTATCAGGAAGACGGAATGATGGATAGATAGGGCAGCAGAGATGTTAAAAAAGAAAAGCATAAATATCAACGATAAACATTAGTGTTTAAGGATTCGACAAACTGCGGATAGAGTTCAAACCGAGATATATAGATTGGTTAATATGGTGGCACTCTAATGCAGAGCGGGATATCTACAATATAACTCTTAATATATACATGTAGCAGTAACCGATATGTTATGTTGTTAGGTAATACTGCATTGTGTGTGTGTGTGTGTGTATATATATATATATATATATATATATATATATATATATATATATATATATATATATATATATATATAAATATATATGCATAAATACATATATACCGTACATGCTCACACGCTTGTACACATACATACATACATATATGTGTGTGCGTGTGTATGTAAAGAAAAGAAGAGAGTACAGATTCGCTCGTAGAATATATGTTATATTAAATTAGTGATATAAATTAATAGTATAAAAATTTCCATTTACCGAGATACATTGCAATTAATAGTATAAAGCAGACAATAATTATACTTTATTTCAAAAGCTCCGCTCCTGTATCATTTGAAAGTAAAAGTTTATAATATATCGTTCTAAATACATATGCTTTGATTACTTCCGATCTGTGTATAAAAGCATCATTTAAGATGAATCTCCACAATGATATTTCCTATATCCACCCGTTGCAAACTTCATGTGGAATATATTTCGGTTTAATATCGGTGTTGCTTTCGTTATTGTGTTGGAAAGACACAAAAATGCATCTGTAGGTAACCACGCTCTTTCCTCCTACCAATTTTCTAGACCTTACTCTCATTATTTGAAACAAAATGAATGTCCCCAACCCTATGTGATTACTTCGGCTGGGCTTCTTTACTGAAGAGTTATATTATGTTTTAATCAATTTTTATAGCTTCAGATCTCTCCTTAGATTTGGAAACCTGATAGATGTTCGGTGTGAGAATAGTATATTCCTGTTAGTGATTTGGGAAACCAGATGAAATTGTCGCATTGTGTGTAATTTTTACGAAAATATTAACTTGAAATATTTTTTTTTTCATTTAATAGGAGTACCAAAGAACCATCCATTCGCTAAACACAGCCGTATATTCTGTATATGTATGTTCCAAACTAGTTTGATTATCCATCTCTCTCTCTCTCTCTCTCTCTCTCTCTCTCTCTCTCTCTCTCTCTCTCTCTCTCTCTCTCTCTCTCTCTCTCTCTCTCTCTCTCTCTGATGGATTTCACGACTTGAGGCTTAACGAATGAAAATATTAGTAATGTCATCTCATCTGACAGATTCATTATGAGAACGAGCAGCTGACCTTTTCCGCCCGTTGCTGGCGGGGCTGCTGCAAGTTATTGCCGACCTTTACCTGACTTCAGGTAAATTTGCATGTGAACTGGGCTATGCGAAGGTGAATGTTAAAACTAATCTGATGATAAACTCATATGCTATTCCAGTCCTGGGCAAATATGAATATAAAAGAAATGCAACTGGAATGGAAATTAAATCCATTCAGCCTTTAAAGGTAAAGGTAGCCTACTTATACATATTGACTTTAATTGAAAGTAATGAAATACAGTGATAACTATTAACACAATTATTAGGGTTGTGGTGGCCTATTGGAAACGTCCCTTCTTGGCGATATGCCGGACTGGTGCTCGATCCACGCTCAAGCTCAGTAGTTTCTTGTAGTGTCTGCAACCTCACAATCCTTGCGAACTAAGGATGGGGAGTTTTGGGAGCCTAATCGGTCTAACTGCTGAGTCATCAGCAGCCATTGCCTGGCCCTCCCTGTTCCTAGCTTGGGTGAAGAGGAGGCTTTGGCTTTGATCATTTGTATATATGTTCAGTCTCTAGGGCATTGTCGTGCTACGTAGGGTATCGTCACTGTCCCTTTCTCTGCCATTCATGAGCGGCCGTTAACCCTTTAAAGCTTCCACACTAAATCAGTGAATAAAATCGTAAAGCACCTGTTCACTAAAAAGAAATGTTGCTAATGAGGAAAAATGGTAATTAATATTAAGAAAACCCCTCATATGGATATCCTCATTAAGACTCTCCCGAGGCATGATAGTTAACTTCTTTTGACATAACGGTTAATACCAATGATGATGTTGCAATAGTAGTGGTAGTAATAGCAGTATCCATGTATGAAACAAGTGCAAGAAAAGGCATAATAGCATGCGTTACAATAATAAAGGTCAATGATACATAGAAAGTGAACTGTGAACTTACAATTCATAATTTAATTGAAAAATTGTTCCATCATTAGGTGGAATTAGGAACCAGATATAATTCTTTAATGCGGGCCATTATAATGAAGGAAATAAACCCGACTTAGGATATGGCATCCTTGTCTCTGGTTCTTAGGTTACTAAAAATTGTTTTCAAATTGCCTGGAGGACATTTTGATGATATTTTTGGAGCAGTTTTTGGAGCAGTTCAAGCTATAGGCACTCTTTATAATAACTTTCATCCGTTTATTCTTTTTTTTTTTTTTATTATTATATTTCTCTCCTTCCTTACAAATAATATACTATTATTTTTCTCTGTATTGATACTGCAAACGTTATAGTGTCTTTAGACTTAAGTCGGTTTTTCTATGTTAGGGGTTATTGATAATATGTTGTTGATGAACACATTTTTTATTTTTATCTTTGTTACGTATTCCCTTACTTTTATTCCTATCAGAGGATTTACTGAAATTCACAGGTACAGCACATCATTTAGTGGAGGAATTTTCTTTTCTACGATTCTTCTTTCATCATCATCCTCTGCTCCTACGCCCATTGATCCAAAGAAAAAAAAAAACTTTAGTGCACTGAATTTTCTTAAATCAAATATGCTATTAAAACAATTCACTTCTATAGATTCAACATTCTTACTTTTAATTTTTAGTTTCTTGACACACCAAACTTCTTCTATATCCTTTCTTCTTTGTTTCACCTATATTATGATTCTTCTTCTGTCATTCTATCCTATTGTAATATATTTATTACCAAATTCTTATGCAAATCATATTAGTATTCATGGTGCCATCATCATCGCATCCATTTATCCTCGGAACCTAACACTCCCTCTATTTACTCTCGACATTTTTGTCTCGCAAAAAATTTTCAAATCAATTATTCCTCTAGTATTTTGCAGATTTTCTTCACCCCCCCCAATCAATACCGTATCCTTTGTACCACATATATATATATATATGTATAAGTATATATATATATATATATATATATATATATATATATACATATACATATACATATATATGAATAAATATCTACTAAGATCTAATTATCGACAGGATACACAACCCAACTGAGAAATGGGTCTATATGCTTATGCTTCATTAAAGCATTTTTGTACTTTTGTTTTCAATTTTGGGTGCATTTTAATCATCAGCAGCAATTAGTGCCTTTTTTAAAACTGTACAGTATCTACCAATAAGATGAGCCTTATAACATGCTGTATGAAATATGAATGTAGACTAAGTAAAGAAAAATAGATAGATAAATGGATATAATTCTGGGGGAGACTACAGAAAAGGCGATTGTCAGCCGCTTCCCACCTCTATAAGACTAGGTACAGTATGTGCTACTTTAATCTTCCGAATTATTCAGAGATTCTGTCACAACCAGTTTCCTATGACCTTTCCCTTCTAAATTGGGGACCTTCGTTTATTTTTGTTTTACTAGATTTTTTTTTTTGTGTTCCTTCGATTTTTTTTTATCCATTTTCTGAACCCTTTAAAAGCCTTCACCTGGTATTTTTGTTCATTATGATGAACCCAAACTAACTGTTTATACTAAAACAGTTACACTAGTTGGCAACCATATCCATTGCATTTTCCACAAGTGAAATGAACAGGCATATGTAGAAAAAACTAATCTTGATTAGTGGAACACGCAATCGTTTAATGTAAATTTAAATCCAATCATATATGCTATCTACTTATTGATATCATCCAATAAATGTATTTTTTTTAGATAATCTCACGAAAACACATTTTATCATTTTATCCTCGATAAAACCCAGATCTAATCCTGCAAGACAAGTGAATACTTGGTCCTTTGTCCAAAAATCCTTAACTTTTAAAAAGTATATTAACTAATAACATTGATAAAAAAGAATTGGTCATCATTGTTAAGTATTGATTTATTATTATTATTAGTTTTATTATTATTATTATTATTATTATTATTATTATTATTATTATTATTCAGAAAAAAAAGAAATATAATTCCCCTAATCCAGTGAAATGAAGTGGAATTCTCATAATCACCTTCCGTTATATTTTTCTTTTAGTCCCCTCAATCGACCAATTATCGCCTAGGCCATCATGGAAGAGGGGACATTATTGGGGAAACACTAGGGAGTCAAAGAGGGGAAGAGGGAGTTCAGACTTGTTCATCATTCATTGCATTACTAGAAGCTCCCTAGTAAGCACTGTATACACGACGTATACTAAAAAAAATACATAAAAATAAAGTATCTATGGGGAGAGTATTCGTTTCGCTGGAATTGAGACCAAGGTGTTGGCAGTAGGTAGACGTGCCTTATAATTAACGGTTTTTTCTATGTTCAGTTTTGTGTTACTTCTCCATTCTAAAGACTGAAAAATTGTCTTATTGTTCCACATAGCTTAGCAGACTTGATTTTTCAGGTAATGAGTACGTATTTATTTATTTTGAGTATTTATATTTCCAAAGTCCACGTCTGAAATACTGGTTATGATAAAAACAATTAGCTTTATTCGAAGTAATAATCTGTATTGAAACATTAGGATATAAGTAAATAAAATGGGCAGGTAAAATCAAATAAGCATTTGTAAAATAAATAACGTCCCAACAATAGATGACAACATCTATCGAGTACATTCCTTTGAGAGCTTTTATCAGTAATTATCTCTTAGCTCGGTTTTGTATAAGTTCCTGTGAAAATAACAAAGAGTAGCGTAACGGATTTTATCCTTTATCTGAGATGCCTTGCTCAAGGGTATGCTCAGGCATAAGATTAGTTTTTTCTCGGCATTGTTTATTTTTTAAAGGTGTTATACAGGTTTAATATGAGGGCAAAGGATGCCTGGTGGTTCATCAAGAGGCTACCTTTTCCATATCTCTTCCTTTATCTTCATCTATGGTATTCAATTCTATAAACTATCTTTAGTGTCTTTCCTTCAGTTTGAGTGGCTATCTTAAAAGCTACTAAACCTTGTATAATATGTCGGCTCCACCCTGTTTACCAATCTTTTCCGACGTTTTATCTTTTAAGTCTTTGCGTTGCATTTGTATATATATATATATATATATATATATATATATATATATATATATATTTTTTTTTTTTTCTTATGTAGTCATTGTACATAATGATTTTGTTATCATTATTGTCAAGTTTGTTTACAAGTGTGATGAGAACTTTATTGCTTTTTTTCAGTTTTTATTTTGTCTTTAGATGTTAAACTGGATACAAAAGAAGGGCATTCTATACTTAGCCAGGGTCGTCTAGTGTATAATATCTGTTGAATACATGATAATATTAGATACATTATAATTGTTTCCAGACTGTATAAGATTGTATTACCTTCAGAAACTTTGGTTTCTCAAAAGAGATACTTTTCTGACCTGCTTATTGCATGTTTTTAGACAATAGTAATTTGGAAATGGGATGTCATTCCAATGGTGAGGGGAATGGCAGTATAAATTAGAACTGACTACCCTGTTTCCTGGAAGTCCTGCCATATGTGTCGATGTCATGTTATTCAGATCATAAAAGTTTGTGACAGACATAATAACATTGATTTTTGTTCGTTCTATCGGGATCCAGACTTACCATTATGGGCAAGTTACAAGGATGATGATGTAAAGGCCTCTTTTGCGATATTTATTGATTTTAATGCTCACCATCGGTAGTGGTTGAATTTTGTTTCTCCTATTGATTGCCATATATCATCTTAATAGCGTTCGACTTTGCTTTTGAATCAAGCTCTGTAAAATCATAAGGAGTTGTAACAAACGTCTGATCATGTCTTGGTTTTGTTAATAATGCTCTTGTAAGGTATATGTGTATATATCTGTATACACACTCACACACACACACACACACACACACACACACACATATATATATATATATATATATATATATATATATATATATATATATATATGTATATAGATAGATAGATAGATAGATATCATAATAACAATAACAATAATAATAATAATCATCATCATCATCATCATCATGGCACACTGGGATGCTTTCCTTGTTGAAACCCCTGGGGCTGTAACTTTTTTATAACAATAAAAATGATAATGACGATATTACAACAAATATTAGACTTTTGTTATTAACATTTGTATTACTACCCATAATAATAAGGTTTGTAATGGCATGGATATTATGATCATTAATACCGAACATATTCTTTTGATATTATTATTATTATTGTTATTATTATTATTATTATTATTATTATTATTATTATTATTAATAGTCTAAAAACAACAATGTGGGTTTATGTGGATAATAATGATAATGATAATAATCATAATAATAATAGCAATGACAGTAATAATAATAATTATAAAATTGATAATGATAATAATAATAATAATAATCGAACATCTTTTCATTATTACTACGATGGATCCTCAGAGAAAGGTAATATATAATCCCTAACCCCGTGAAATGAGGTGGAATTGTCATTATCTCCAATCGTGACCTTTTGCTAATTTCCCCTCACCTGACTTATTAGTGCCTTGGCCAACATTACTGAGGGGAAATTGTTATGTAAAAGCTAGATTGGCACTGTTTGGATATCAGAGTGTGAAAAGAAGGGGTTGCATTTAGACGCAATCCATTTCACCAATGTAAACGTATTGCAAAGCTACAAATATGTAATGTTGTTACAGCGTAAATTTGGTCACTGGTGACATTTTCTGTATC
>NC_090731.1:139001351-139003851 GCF_036898095.1 Palaemon carinicauda
GTTTCCAGGCAGTTACTGTATTAAAAACGGATTTATTGACGTTAAGGTGTGATGTTGCGGTCACCAACCAGTAAAATATAGTAGCAAAGTTGGGTAAAAATTACTTTCGCCTGTTTTTTACTGAAATACCGCTGAGAACATTATATTTTTACGGAGAATTTCTGAATAAAATTATGTTTTTTTTAACAGTGTATATCAGTAGCACATTTTATGACGATGAGAGTGATCGTCTTATAATGATTATATTCATTATCATCGTTAAATTATTATTTTATTGTTTTTGTTTTTATATCAGGAATATTATCATTAGGGTTACTACGGTATTACTATTATTATTGGAAACAGTATAGTTGGAGTATTATGGTTTTATTTCGAGAGAGAGAGAGAGAGAGAGGAGAGAGAGAGAGAGAGAGAGAGAGAGAGAGAGAGAGAGAGAGAGAGAGAGAGAGAGAGAGAGAGAGAATCACTTCATTAGGTGACAGTTTTATTATCGTATTTCGATGATGAACCGAATTTGTTTCGTCAGTCTTATAAAAACATTTTCGACCAAATATCTAGAAATGGAAGTCTCTGCCATCTAATGCAATTAGCATGATTTTAACATTTAGAAGTTATATTTCTTCTTCTGGGAGATATGAACAGCATGCATCCATTATAGGCATATGTCTTAGGAAATGCAAAGGTTTTTTTTTCAAGTTAATTCTTTTAAGTCATAAATAATTGGTCCTTTATCTCCTTTTATTAGAACGAACATGAATGGTTTGATTTAAAAAATTGACGGTAAATATGGTTATGACAAAGGATATTTATTATTATTATTATTATTATTATTATTATTATTATTATTATTATTATTATTATCTTCTTTTGATGAAACGAACATGTATGATTTGATATTAGAAATCAACAACAAAAATGGTGAAGAAAAATGATATTGATGATGATGATGATGATTGTAGACTCCATCCAGAGTTAGATAAGTCCTATAATTGCGAAGAGAATAGTCTGAATGTGATATCGTTGAGGACACTGCTCTGTTATATGTCAATGGCAGCATATGTGTCTTCATTCACAGCTTATATACGCCTGTTATCCCTTGCATATATCATGAACATGTTATGCAACAGTTTTGTGTCTTATAAAGTATGTCAAAAGCACCAACATTGGACTAAAATAATTACTTATCTCTTGACCTTAGTTACTTTATCGTAATCCTTTCAAGAGACGCACATACAAACTTATTTCAATCGATGGCAATAGATATTTGCACTGTAAATACTAAGCAACCTTGATAGATTTGAAACGTGAAACTTTATATCGTGTGAGGATAAGTTCACACAAATAATAACAGAGCAAACGGAAAACGAGGAAAATGGTTCTAAAATAGATATAGTTTTATTATATAAATCTGAACCGCAATTCGTTATTATTATTATTATTATTATTGTTATTATTATTATTATTATTATTATTATTATTATTATTTTTATTAGCTAAGCTATAACCGTAGTTGTAAAAGCAGTATGCTTAAGCTCAAGGACTCAACAGCGAAGATAGCCAAGTGAGTAAAGGAAATAAAGAAATAAAGAAACTTTATGAAAAGTAATAAACAATTGAAAATAAAATATTCTAAGAACAGAAAGAACATTAAAACTAATTTTTCATATATAAACTTTAATGGAGACTTATGTTAGCCTGTTTAACATGAATACATTTGCTGCAAGTTTGAACTTTTGAAGTTCTACCGATTCAACTACTCGATTAGGAAGACCATTCCATAACTTGGTTACAGCTGAAATAAAACTTCTAGAGTACTCTGTAGTATAAAGTATTATGATGCAGAAGGCAGGATAATTACAATTAGCGGCATACCTAATATAACGAAGAGGATGGTACTGTCCAGGAAGACCTGAATGTAAAGAATGTTCAGAATTATAATAAATCTTTTGCAACATAACGAACTAACTGAATGACCGTGCCAGAGATTAATATCTAGATCAGGAATAAGAAATTTGATACAACGTAAGCTCCTGTCCAACAAATTAAGATAAGAATCAGTTGCTGGAGGACGAGACAGGATAACAATACTCGAAAAAAGGTAGAATGAAAGAATTAAAATACTTCTTCAGAAGTGATTGATCTCTGAGAATTTCACAAGACTTTCCCAATAAGTTTTTTTCTTATGTGCTCCTAAAAGCAAATTTGCGGTCGAGCATCATACCTAAAATTTTTAAAGTCATGCAGATTTAAAGAAACGTTATCAATGCTGAGGTCCGGATGTTAAGGAGCCACAACCCTCGACCTAGTTATAATCATACTTTGAATTTGGTAGTATATAACAATTATTTATCACTTCACGTAATTGTGGCAATCATTCTACGTGTCTTTCATAATTTTGAGCTTACTTCCTTTAACATTTGTTATATCATCTTTCGATTTGCAGGGATTACCAATCTTTTTTTTTTAAACTTAACTTGCTGTTGTACTCTCTCTCACTCTC
>NC_090731.1:139008851-139073851 GCF_036898095.1 Palaemon carinicauda
AAGCGTTCCACAACTCTTCATCATATGCCATAAATTCATACTGATTTCATCTTGCATCACTCCATCCATAAAGGTGATAAACAGCTATAAGGATAATGCACATTTATCTGCAACCTATTTTCACACAGAACTGGTCACCCTCTTGCTCTCATATCGAACAGACACCTCCATTTCATTTAGAAAATATTTACTCATTATCAACAACCTTCCATATGCACCATACATTTTGAACACCCTTCACATAGCCAATGGATGAAATCTATCATTAGCTTTATCTAGGTCCATATATCCCACTAGGCATATATATATATATATATATATATATATATATATATATATATATATATATATATATATATATATATATATATATATATCTCCTCTTGGATTTTGTAATGCATAGAACAGTTGGGGATGGTGGAGAATGATTGGACTGGATAGGTAACATGAAATTAGTAGACATAGAGTATGCTGATGACGATGTCGTTATTAGCAGAACACCATAGGACTTGCAAAGCTTGCTTACCAGAATGTATGAAATATCACAGGAGGTTGGACTCAAGATAAATAGGAGAAAGACAGAAATGATGAGAACGGAATATGCAATGGAAAATGAAATATCATTGGAAGGAGAAAAGATTAATGAGGTAGAATCATTTAAAATTTTAGGAACTATGAACTCAAATACAGGATCTTTAGAATAAAAATTTAATGAAAGATTCAAGTAAACAAATCAGAAAAAGGATATGTTATGTAAAATTTGGAAATCAAATCGCCTGAAATTACATATAAAAATCAGGCTATATATCAGTTTAGTGAGATCGTTGTTACTGTATAAACATGAGTTGTGGTATGACAATGAACAATTTCCGACGGATTTTGTAGATTTGAGAACAAAGCTCTCAGAAGGATATTGGGAGTTAAATGGCAGAACAGGATTAGAAATGAAACTGTAAGAGATTACACGGTTGCCTTTATATATATATATATATATATATATATATATATATATATATATATATATATGTATGTATATGTGTGTGTGCGTGTGTGTGTATGTATATATACATATATATGGATATATATATGTGTGTGTGTATATATATGTATTCAAATAAGCCTTATATATTTTTGATATATTAATGTCTGGATTCTCTTAACGACCTCGGGATCAGAGCCCCAGGCGAAATCACACAAAGACAAGAGCTTGGCTCCGGCCGGGAATATATATGTATATATGTATATATGTATATATGTATATATGTATATACATATATATATATATGTATATATATAATATATATATGTATATATATACACATATGTTTTAACTATTTTATGTTCTCAGGCTTTGTTAAGGTTCCAAGTTTCTGATGCATAAGTTAATACTGCTAAGACCATCTAATTAAATACTATTGTTTTAGGGAAAGTGAAATTTAACAACTCAAGGACTTAGGGAAAGAATAATGATGGAAATAACACTAAGAGACAAAAAAAAAAGAGCAACCTGAATACGAGAGCAAGCAATAGTTGAGGATATTCTAGCAACATGTAAGATAAAGAAATGGACATGGGCAGTACATATAATGAAAATGACAGATAATAGATGGATATTAAGAATAGGATAGGTCCTTATGTATTGAAAAAGAAGCAGGGGAAGGAAGAGAAGACGATGGATTTACGACTATGAAAATTTCCCGGGAGGGACTGTCATAGAAATATCATAAGCAGACGCAAGTGGAGGGACATGTATGACGCCTCTTTCCAGCAGTCGACTATATATATATATATATATATATATATATATATATATATATATATATATATATATATATATATATATATATATATATATGTGTGTGTGTGTGTGTGTGTGTGTATATATATATATATATATATATATATATATATATATATATATATATATATATATATATATATATATATATAAAAATATCCTTGTACCCCATTCACAAGATATGATGTCTTAGTACTCAAGTGCCGCCAAATACAGTTGATGGTTTTTTTTTTGTGTACCTTCGGTTTCCTAGGATAATAAACACCCTGTGATTATTTGGTGTAATGTTAAACTAGCGTTTCTTAAGTCCATGGATCGCTTCCTGCCTTCCACCCTCCCATCCATCCATGAGGCTCAATACTACGCAGTACTCTAGAAGTTTTATTCCAGCTGTGACTAAGTTGTGGAATTATATTCCTAATCGGGTAGTTGAAAAAGTAGAATTTCAAAAGTTCAAACTTGCAGCAAATGTTTTTATGTCGAACAGGCTGACATAAGTTTTTTATAGTTTATATATGAAATATCTGTTTTTGTGTTGTTAATGTTTTCGAAATATTTTATATCAATTGTTAATTTCTTCATATATTCATTTCCATATTTCCTTTCCTCCCTGGGCTATTTTTCCCTGTACGAGCCCTTAGGTTAGGCTTATAGCATCTTGCTGTTCCAAGTAGAGTTGTAGCTTAGCTAATAATAATAATAATAATAATAATAATAATAATAATAATAATATGTAAATGAGTGCCAGTGTCTATTGCGCCAAGAAAAAATGGGATTGTGTAGACACCTTGAAAATTACATTAGAGGAATAAAATTGTTCTTTGAAGTAATATTGCAATGCGAAAATACCAATCTGTTTTTGAACTACTTGTCCGTAGGAGAGGACGTGGTAGACCAAGAGAAACGTGGCTGATGACAAGCGAAGTGAGGTTGGATCAGAGAATAGGGTTCAGTTTAGAGATGGCACAGGAACGAGAGATATGTATGAAATCATTGAGGCCCTATGCATCCCTTGGGTACCAAAGGATTAAGATAAGATAAGATAAGTCAGTAAGTTGTGAAGAATACTTATCTTTCAAAATTTCCAAAATTAGAAAAGTTGAAATGATATTTTCTTATTTCTAGGCGCGAAAGTCATTTCCGTGCCAATATCCTTTATATTTTCAGCATTTGAACGATATTTCCTGGCCCTTTCATCTCTTTCTCTCTTTCTCTGTAATATATTCCATTAAAAAGTTCTTTTTTTCATAGTTACGACGGAAATTGATTTCATTTTTCCAATCCTGCCTTTTAAGCTCAAATTTAAAACCGTCATTTTAGTCTGAAAGATGATACGTTTTTCCTTTTTGATTTCGTAAAATAAATCAGCTGATGCTGGGAAATAAATCCGCCGTGTGTGCGTGTGTTTGAACTTCACACCGTATTTTAAACACATATTACTCTCTCTCTCTCTCTCTCTCTCTCTCTCTCTCTCTCTCTCTCTCTCTCTCTCTCTCTCTCTCTCTCTCTCTGTAGCGGGTGAGTGTCTAAATATAAGTAACTTTTTGTTATAAATCAAAAGTGTAAAGTGGGAAGTATATCAAATTCTTGCGAGAGAAAATTTTCCCAGTTTAGAAAAATCAGATGGGATAAATTCCTTGAACGTTACCTACAATGCACTATTTTGAATGTTTTTTTTTTTTTTCTGTAAGAATATAGACCTTCATTTAGAAGGGTAAATCGATAATATCTTAGGAATTGATTGATGTTTCGTTGTTAGCATTTCATAGTAGATATTTTTACCCATTCTCCTTCCTTTTCATAATTGTCATTATCTCGCTTCATCTTTTTTTTTTCCTTATTCTCTCCTCTCTAAGTCTTCCGTTCAAAGCGATTAGTATCCTCGAGGGACCTTTGTGCGGAAATTCTCATTCATATCTGCAAGTCCTAATTTCGTTGTAGGAGAGTGGAACTCGCAGAGGGCGGTGGAAGCCATCCTTACATGATTTTAGAATCCTGTGAGCTTGGGATTCTTGTACTTGCGTACATATTTCTTTCTAACTTTCACTCCAATATAGTATATTTTTTTTACTGGCATCGTATAGTTTAATATAAACAAACATAAACAGGGCTAATTCATTACTTTATTTCTTATAAATTATATTTACTTGAAAGCCTTTTTTATTTCATTATATAACAATAAAACCTTGGAAGAATTTGTTAACACGTAAAAAAGAAATGTATCCATTCTTTCATACATAATTCCATTATAATAAGAATGCTTCTCCCTCTCTCTCTCTCTCTCTCTCTCTCTCTCTCTCTCTCTCTCTCTCTCTCTCTCTCTCTCTCTCAAAAACAGACGAATGAAAACTAATGTTACATTATAAAATTGCGCAACAAATGCTCTTAGCTGAGAAAAACATGAACCTTCTTAGAATTATCAAATTCTTGAGAAGAGTAGTAATGAAACGCTTGATTTTCTCAAAGGGAGGTTATTTCTTGTACATGACGGTTATTAACTTCTAATGCATATGCAGATGATTCTATTCGCCTTGTGTAAATTTCATCCTTTAAATATAGACATATGGTTGCTTAATCCCTTAATAAAGATCGAGCTATAGTTAGTGCATGGTGCAAATTATGGGGCGTGAATTTGAACTTTAATAAAACTCTAATTATGATAGTAAGTAGGTCGAGGACAGTGTCTCCCCAACATCCAGATCTCTGCATTGATAATGTTCCTTTAACTATATACCGCTTCTTTAAAATTTTAGGTGGGATTCTTGATTACCAATGTACTTTTGAAGAACACATTCGGTCTGTTTCTTCTTCATTCGCAAAAAATTGGTAGATTGAGAGGGGCCTGTAAGATTTTTGGTGATCGATGTATCCTGATGAAATTTTTTAATTCTTTCATTCTACATTGTTTCGAGCATTATTCTCCTGTCTGTTCTTCAGCTGCTGACTCTCATCCTAATTTATTAGAAAAAAAAAAAAAACATATCTTCTAAATTACTAATCCATTATCTGAATATTAACCTCGATTACCACAATTCAGTTGAATAAGATTTTTCATGATTCTGACTATTCTTGGCATTCAGATCTTCCCAGATGTACAGTTAGTTTCATAAATTCCGGTACACCTTACGGAAAGCTAAGGAAACTTCTGATGACTGTACCTTGTAACAGTTAACGCCGTGTTTAGCAAAAGAGAATCTGTTAGCAATGCTACCTGTAAAACAAAGTGACTGAGCTTGTAAAGACGAAATCAAAAGTAACTTTATTAATTTTGCGAAGTGATGTTAAGCAAATAACAATATTTTTTCTACATAGCTTGCCGTGAAGTGTACCAGAGTTAATGAAGCCAACTTTACCATCCTGTACGTAGTAATAGGTAAGCAGATAATTCTAATAGTCTTGCATTTTCTATCATAAGGTTCAAAGGAAATCGCAAACATAGATCTAATTATCAGAAGACTGTATTACTTGGCCTACGGAGAAAATTCGTTCGTTTGCAGCTGACCGGCAATGATCATTTTCATATTATTTTTAGATAAAACAGAAATGAAAAAGTATTATATCGTTGGGAGAGGATAGAGTGAACATAGTCAGTCTGATATGAAGCAATATTTTCCTTCTCTTCCGTAGAATAGCTTAGGTTTATAGAACCAGTAAATGTTGCTATTGGTTTGTGGATAATTTGTAAGTCAGTTTCATGTCATTTTTTCTCTGAACTGGAGAATTTCCTTTTATGTGTTAATATAGTTTATTTTCCCCTCCCCACCATATTTTCTCTTGTGTTGGAATGTCAGTTTTATCCGCTAAAGTTCTGCCTATAGTCTATACGAAGGCTATTTACTTTTGCCGGAAAGAAGCAAGACTGAGTAAACAAGAATTAAAAAAAAAAATTATGATCTTTATGCCATATAATACAATCGAATTAGTTCATACCTTTCCTCAAGAATTAAAATTCATAACTCTCTTACTCTCACTCCTAGGGGTGAGCTATCAAATAAAAATAAAAGAGAACGAAAATGCACATCTCATCTGTTATCTTTAATTCATTGGGATGTAGATACAACTGTTATCATCACTAATACGACACCTATTGTATTCCAAATACTTCCACTTCCAGTAGCTGTGAGAATATTACTCGTGTCGTTTTTAAATTCATTATATTCACCTAATATATATATATATATATATATATATATATATATATATATATATATATATATATATATATATATATATATATATATTACATACACATATATACCTACATATATGTGTGTGTTTATATATGGGATTCCGTCAAAAGAATGAGAAATCAGAAGAGTGGCGTAACTGGAGAGTAACAAAAATACTGCTCAGAAGAGTGAGAGATCATAAGATAAGAGACAATATATTATATATTATAATTACCAAAAACAGTGCAGGAGGTAATGCTGAAACAGATTCTGTAATCAAAATCTTTTTTTTATAAGACAGTGAATTTAAATTAATAAGTAAATATAAAATTGCTTTAAAGATAACACAATTTTGTTAAAACATTTTCTTAAACGAATTTTAATTTTAAAACAATTTCATCTTGCTTGGCCCATTGTATGAACCATAGAATATATTGTGAGCAATCCCCCTTGTATATTCATTTAATTAAACTGCTACCTGTCTACTTAAAACTGTAGCGAGCCTATTTTATCTGGAATTTTTTTCTTTAACCTGAGTGATACTTGGAGTTTGACGTTGTACCTCCTGATCTGTTGGTCTTAGATCACCCACTTTACGAGTGACGTGGACTCTTGAACTTACAAGTCTATGCTCCTGTTTGGTAACATTTCACTATTGTTTCAAACTTCCTGTGTCAAGTCTTGTTTGTTCTTGGGATATTGTATGTTTGCAACTGATGAAAGTTTAGTTTCCTGTATAAATGCTGCTGTTAGTTTCAGCCTGGCCTTTCAGTTAATCAATAGAATATACTGCCTCGTTTATCTCAGCAATCCAAGCACGATTGTGCAACTCCACGAAGGGTTGCATCATCACCACAGTTTTTGATCTCGTAAGTGAAATTATATTCTAGATTTTCTGGTCTCGGGATCTTTTGTGTCGGAAGATGTGCTCTTTAAAGACTCACACTTCTTCACCTTTATTGTATTTAAGAAAACTGTATTTGTCTATTATGGGCAATAGATAATCTCGTGACATTTTGAAAAGATAGAGTTTTTCTAGCACTTATTGCTGTAAAAGATATAAAAGTATGCATATCTATCATTAAGTAGTTGTAACAATCGGGAAGTAAATCACTTGAGAGAAAGTTTTATGATTGAATGCATCTGAAATAGGAAAACAAATAGTTTTGACGAGAGCATAGATGTTGATACAACCTAATAACTAACTTTATTCCGGAGACAATACAAGGTGTTTATAGGTGGGTGACAATAGCATGTTTACAATCCGCTGTTTTTGTCGATGAAGTTGTCATTGACATAATAAACAGATGACATAACCACGGAATGATATTTATCTTATTACACTCAATGACACTTTTACGAGGAGTCCTTTGGCGGTTGTAATATTAAATAAAACGCATATAAGGCTTTATTTTTTCATTTGTATATGCGTTGCTTGCTGCACGTGTATTACATAATATAGTATCGAATTTGTCCATAAAATTGTTATCAAGTTTCACAAACATATTTTTCTTAACGGTTAACTTGTACCCATATTTGTGTCATATAGGTGTTATTTTTCTACATTATTTTTGTTTCGAAGACATTCATAACGGGAAAAAACTGTGTAGAATACAAGATATTTGAATAGTATAAAATAACTTAGAATATGGATTATGATGTTATATACTCCCTTTTCCCCTTTTGGGGGGGGGGGGGGGTGAGGTTGGAGACTCCGTAAATTATAATTCAATTCCTGCTTAATCCTGTTTTAAATGTTGTATTATTTTTGTTTTCCTTTTCCTTTCATCTATCGTAATTAACTTATACGCCATATTATGTTTTTTTATGAATAACCATTGTGCGTCAAATTTAATTATCAGATTCTCTAAAACAAGAGAGACTTATTTTTGTTTTGGAATAATTAATTTTCCACTTATATGCATCCCTCATATTTATTATTGTCTTTTTATTCTCGGAAAACTGCTATCCTCTCTGAAAGCTTTCAATGAATATGATTATAGACAGAAAAGCATTGCAAATTTAAAATTGAATAGCAGATTTAGATGCGATAAGAAGACGCATCCAGGAATAATAAAACGATGCAAAGAGAATACGTGAAGGCTAATATTATTAAGAAAAATAATATATTTTCTGTTTTTTTTATTGCGCTAACTTTTTACTACTTATATTTTTGCCAATACGTTTATCATCTATGTATTACAGTGATGAGTTATTCATGGTATTTTCTGGAGCATTTGATTACTAACAAATTACGTCTGGACCTGCCATGTAGTCCAGTTTACATTTTGGAGTTAGGAGAATTTCGGAAACATTTACTAAAGGTGTTCGTAAATCGTCACGAAGGTGCTTGACTTCTTCCATGCACATAAGGTCGCTACTGGCAAATCCTATATAGCCGCCATCGGCATCGGTAAAAAGACTTGAAAACATTCCCATGAATATATATGCATGTTTAATACATACTCATTTTGGAATGTAGAATTAATATATTTTTGTAATTAGTTTGATTCATTTTGAATAAAAAAAGAAAAAAAAATCACGATGGCCACAATATCTGTATTGCTTTAAATGAAGATTTTGTATGTGAGTGGTTGTGTATTTGTGATCCATCTATATCACTCTGATTTAGTAGTATAGAATTAATTTGTACTTTTGTGCATTTTAACCGAATTTCACCTTTAAAATTAAATATGGGAGAATTTATATCTGTAATATATCTATTTGTACCAAATGTGAGACAGTAAAGTTATGCTTGACATTCATTGATAGGCCTTTTTCACAGAGAATTTCCAATATTACAACTTGACTGACAACATTGAATCCCTTTTATTACAATCAAGTTTATGGATATATACCACATGCAAAGTTTTACAATTACATAATCAAATTTTGATTATATTTATTAGTATGAATTATTAAGTAACATATCCATAACGTAATGATCCCAAAGTAGATAAACATGTATAGGTGTTAGCACTAACACCTATTTGTTCAAATTAGCAATACTCCTGCTTGTGTATGAAATTGAGTTCAAGGTTTTTACAGTCTGGGTTATGTATTTTATCACGTCAGACTATAGTGCACTGATCTTTTGCATAATGGCAACCACATTTCACTGTCTTGCATTTTCTACACAGTTACATATCCTGGATATGGTATCTGCCAAGAGTTACAAGTTCAGAGATGGTAGAATTGCACGAAATCGTTCCTGCCAACTATGCTGGAAAGATTCTTTATCCATTATATGTGAATTGTATATGTTGAGGAGGTTGCATGCCTTGTAAATCAGGAAGGCTCCATGGTAGATATGACCTCTTATGGCAGAACTCGTTGGAAGAGGAAATCTATTCCACCCACACCACCAGTGTAGTTTTCCATTTTCAGTTCAGCAAATGTTTCTACCCACACACAAAATGATTTTTTTCTGCCTAAGAAATATCCTTTTCTGTTTAGGTGTCTTCTTCACCAAGTTAGACAGATATTTTAATGGATCACATGCTTAGGCTGCATAGTATATGTGTTTTTATTTCTGTCTTTACCAGGGAAACAGAGAACACACAGACAACCGGATGTAGTTGAAGTTTTCTTTTTTCAACTCTCCAGTACCATATTGATATGGCACTAGTGTTTGAAAGTATAATGTGTAGTGTAGAAATAATGATAATATGTCAGAATCATATGATACTATAATTATTAGCTCATATTTATATACCCGGATGCTCACTCTATGTGTCTAATCAGTCTGACATGAGGCTCCTCAATCGAACTGAGAAGTTCATGAATTTCTGTCTAACCAGCCATTTATGCGGGTAAAACATTGATATCACTTACAATGGAGCTTGTTACAATAGCTAAATGGCGAGCGGCGTTATTTATATTCTGTCATAGTAGCTGAAGGCCCAAAAATTATCTGGCTGCTTGGGAATAAGTTTATCTTTAGTCATGCCTATTATATCAATTCCCTTTGTGGTGTCTTCACGACTTATGGGTTCGCTGTCCTCCAGTTATTTTTCAATATATGAATCTAAGAGAAGATAGATGTATGCTTGCTTAAGTGAGTCATCTTTTAGATGTTGGTAGTGATTAAATGGCCTAGAGTTTGAAAATTCTGCTTAGGATATTTATTGCAGTTTAAACATAAAGTCAACTATTATGTGAGTTTGAATATAAGAGTCTTTTTCAAGTTACGACTCTCCTTCATCCATGAGTTTTTATTAGGTAGCAGATACAGGTAGATTGATTACAAATAATGGGGCAATAGAAAGCACGTCATAAGTGAATATTTCGTGAAGGTTAATGGGTATGGCTTAATTAGATTAATATTTCTGTACCCCTTTGTGATGTACTTAGATGTGATAGTCGTCGTCTGAATTACTGGTGCTGCATTCTGTCGATGTCATTCAACAGAGGCTGAGTGTAGTTGCACTAATTTTCTCGATCTTGTCAACTAATCTTTCCTTCCTGTATGACAGGTAGACATTCTCGCCATTACCTACTGTATGCGCTGATGTATACACAAAGCTATTACCCTTCCAACAGATATCTTCGTGAATAGTTTATGCAATGGATCTAGTATAGTTGCAATGACCAAATATTGAGTCCTTTGCGACACTACACATTCAAGAAGTTTTGTTACTTGGTGGCTAGGGAGGGGGCTTGGGTGCGGATCACATGTTTATGTTGTCAGTTTCTATGACATTACCCTGTCCCTTAGCCCTGCTATTCATGACGACCTTGAAATAGTCCATATTGTGATATGAAAGCTAAACCTCGGCCACACCACTGACATTATGCCACGCATCTGCTACATGATGTCCTCCAGGGCCCATTGACACTTTTTATATGGTCTACCCCACTTTCATGTCATCTCCTATTCCACAGAATTTGCCTGGCCAATCCTGAACTACCCACTAGCCCATGGAGAAGCGTCAATAAATCTCTGGATGCGAGATACTCACTAATTCTTAATTTCTCACGCACTTGTTTATATCTTACATTTCCATCCATCACACTGGCAATGTACATAGGATACTTGTCACAACTAGGAGTATCATGTGTGTAATACTTCTGCACAGTTTTTGATGACCCAACACTAGCTACAGCTTTGTGTCCCTTATGCCCTACACTCTACAGATACCACAGTTTCCATATTATTATTACTACTATTATTAATTGTTAAGCTACAACTCTAGTTGGAAAAGCAGGATGCTATCAGCCCAGGGGTCCCAACAGGGAAAATAGCCCAGTGAGGAAAGGAAACAGGGAAAAATTAAATATTTTAAGAACAGTAACAACATTAAGATAAATATTTCTTATATAAACTTTAAATAATTTAACAAAACAAGAGGAAGAGAAATTAGATAGAATAGTTTGCCCGAGTGTACCTTCAAGCAAGAGAACTCTAACCCAAGACAGTGGAAGACCATGATACAGAGGCTATGGCACTACCCAAGACTAGAGAACAATGGTTTGATTTTGGAGTGTCCTTCTCTTAGAAGAGCTGCTTACCATAGCTGAAGAGTCTCTTTTTACCCTTACCAAGAGGAAAGTAGCCACTGAACAATTACAGAGCATTAGTTAACCCCTTGGGGGAAGAAGAATTGTTTGGTAATCTCAGTGTTGTCAGGTGTATGAGGACAGAGGAGAATCTGTAAAGAATAGGTCAGACTATTCGGTGTATGAGTAGTCAAAGGGAAAGAACCGTAACCAGAGAGAAGGATCCAATGTAGACCTGTCTAGCCAGTCAAAGGAACCCATAACTCTCTAGCTGTAGTATCTCAGAGGGCGGCTGTATACCATCATTACGAATTTTGTTTCATCTTCTGGCGCCCTTTATTTTTGCTTGTAACCTGTACTTTGTCATTCTTCAGACAAATTATACATAATTTGGGTTGACTGCACCATCTACTGGGTCTGGAGGAATTAATTTTATGGTTGGTGGACCCAGTTTTGCAGGATCATCCATAGTGAGGAACACTATTGACAATATTCTTTGTAATTATTGCACCATTACCACTAGTGTACGTACTCTCCACCAGGAAATTAGACCCCATCAACAGGAAAACTTGAGATAAACCAATCTATAATTCATACGAGTTTACAGGTACTCACATAACAAAATCCCAGAAATTACTATACGCGTTCTGGGGAATATTTTCAGATTTTTCTACGGATGCCGATGGTTATAGTGACCTGATGTTTCAGATAACTCAGAAATTCTCCTGACTCGAAATGTATATGGGATTCCTTGACTAATACTGGTCTAATTGTAATAATTTAAGAGGTTAGACTTTTTACATCAAAAGCAGAGTACGCATAAAGGAACTTTGCAAGATTTTACCTATGTTATTCTGTAACTGTTTTCGACAAGTATTCTCAATGTTTTTATAGTCTCTGAAGCTTGGTTTGCCTAATCAAGTAGAAGATCAGCACAATGCCAAAAGATAATTGCATTTAAAGAAACTATGATGTATCACATAATATTCTGAATCTAGCCTCCAAACATTAATCAATCTTTTAGTTTCAGTAGATGATTACTTTTTGAAAAATACAATAGATTATTTTTTAATCTAATAATGGAGTACAAAAAAATTCTGGGTTTTGGTTCTTTCGGTTATTTTTGCCACAAAAGTAATCCAAAGATAATGAAACTTGAAGGAATGATAACAAAAAACTCCAACACTAAGTAAAAAAGGTACTTTTGAACATTTATAATGACATTACAACTAAATTTTACACCAACATATACATATATCATAAATACTAACATTAATACAACACACGCGCAAAAAAAGAAAGAAAGAAAGAAAACCGCAAGTTTAATGAAGGATGGGAATAGGGAATCGGAAGCGCATTTTGCAAATGAGCTCGAAATTAGGAAAACGGGGATGGATGAAAAACAGCCTTTGTCAATCTCTCTAATGGAATTGTGGATTAAGCGTCATATGAAAGTTCCCACAAGAGGAAAGCATTACCGAATTAAGCTGTTTCACAATTTTCATTGTTTTAGATTATTCAAATTGAAAGACAATAATTGATTAGTATTATTAGTCGTATTAGTAATAGAAATAATGGGGGTGTTTTAATCTGAGAGAGAGAGAGAGAGAGAGAGAGAGAGAGAGAGAGAGAGAGAGAGAGAGAGAGAGAGAGAGAGAGAGAGAGAGCTTTAGTGTTTGATTTTACTGCCGAGGCTAAATTTAACTCTATGATTACTTATTATAATGGAAAATTTCATGCCAAAAATGTTAATGACCTTTGGCTAAATATACCACCGATAGAACAAAAAAGTTTTTCTTGTCTTGTCTTAAAAGTAGATTCTAATTTTTTTTTAAAATATTATTTTGGCCGTAGCTGTTCCTTTTTATTCCATTAAGTAGCACCGGAATACTCTCTGACGCAAATCCTTTGTGTAGACACAAAAAGAGAAGACTTTGAAGAATGAGAAAGTATTGTCGATAACTAATTTTATGCAAATTTTCTTATTAAGAATAGGATGGCATACATTAGGCGAGTTGAAAGTCAAATCAATCACAACTTTGAGTCAGAGAACTAAAACGAGAAGACATTGGATTTTCTCTTTGACCAATAAGTGTTAAAATTTTGTTAGCTTTACATTATGTTTTAAACAATAAGTATGTAAGATACAAAGGGTCTCTAGTCTGAGTTATTAAATGCGGAATAACTAAATCGAAGGGTTTTTTATTATACCGCAATTCGTGTATAAGAGTTGATTCAAATTTTCAGCGTTGTATCTTAGTTCTTAATAATGATAATAATAATAATAATAATAATAATAATAATAATAATAATAATAACAATAATAATAATGATAGTAATGATAAATTTCCTGAATTTCCATTTTTATATTACTATTGTGATTCGAGGAAACTGTTTAATAGAGATGTTAATATTGATAACGCCATTGTGGGAAATATTTTTTTTTCTTTTTTATTCATAGGAAGAATTATAAGTTGAATCCTCTTTTAGAAAACTTTTACCATGATGGTCTTATTTCCTACTAGTCCAGTCATGGGAATATCGAACCTAGAGAGTAGATACGGGGAAGGCTGATGGACTGATCTGCAAAGTAGAATCGAGTTCAATCGAAGAGTTCTGTTATTGTGTATTTTATACATTACAGTAGCTATCTTTAAAGATGGAGGAACCAAATTGTGGGATATTATGTGTTTACTGTGATATATTGCTGCAATACTAGCTGAATGAAAGATATCAAGATCATATCTATTTCACAAATCATCCTTGGTGAGGCAATATCACATGATTTCGGGACATAGTGTCATTTATTTTGCAAGAACAATAAAGAAATGTGAAGAAACAAAAAAGTCTTATCAGCAGCCAAACCGATCAAATTTAAGCTTAGAGGTTGGGACAAAGTAAGTTGAATTTAGGACACATTTAAGAAATTGTCTAAAGCTTTTACCCTCTTAAATGAAACATGTTTAATGCCATGTATTCATCATTATGTCCTGTTACCTTCGGACCTGATATACAAGTAGATATGTCTTAGGCAGCAAAGTGGCCTCTTAATTATTTACAGAGGACAGGCTTTTCTAGATCCTATGATGAAGTCAGACATAACAAACAATCTGCTATTGAAAGCTGCACAACTGTACCAGGGATGCCAGAGATGATAGATTTGTACAATGGGAGACAACGTGAACCATAGACAAGTTACCTAAACACCCCCCCCCCCCCACCCGGCAAAGGACCCTGATACTGGAGGGGTACTTTCACGGCAACCACGCAGCAGAGTAAACAGATGATGAAAGATGTTTCTCTAAGTCTTCTAACAGAGAAGGAAAATAGTTGGTTTTGTTTTAGCATGAAAATATTAAAGGTATCTGAATGTAAAATATTAGAAAAAAAAGGAATACCTGTGATGTATTATGAAGATTTTATGATTATGAAGTGAATCTCAAATAGGGTCTAGAGGATTTTATTGATGGTGAACGTAAGCTCAGTATCTTTCCCGTTTTCCCATTTTTCCTTGCACTGAAGTTGTACCCTAATTAGGTCCTTGAAACGACTATTGAAAAACCGTCTGTTATATATCTATTGGTCGTATCTGTGTTGGAATTTTCTGCATAAGAAGATTAAACGTAGCTCAATTCATTGAAAAATAAAGAGAGAGAGAGAGAGAGAGAGAGAGAGAGAGAGAGAGAGAGAGAGAGAGAGAGAGAGAGAGAGAGAGAGAGAGAGAGAGTGCACTGAATATGTGGTACTACGAAGAATGGAAGGAATAGGATGAAAAGCTGAAATCATTGTCCGATTTTCATATTAAAGTTAACTTCTTCCTTACGATTTCTGATTACGAAAAGCTTCATGAATTTCCGCATTTGTTTTAGGATAGATTCTTCTTTTTTTTTGTGAATGAGGGAAAAGTAAAACAATGATTCTATCATTACCCACAATGGAGCCCGAATAACCTTACTACTTAAAATGACGACATGTAAGCGAAATTATTATTATTATTATTATTATTATTATTATTATTATTATTATTATTATTATTATTATTATTATTATTATTATTAGCTAAGCTACAACCCTAGTTGGAAAAGCAAGATGCTATAAGCACAAGGACTCCGACAGGGAAATATAGCCCAGTGAGCAAAGGAAATTAGGAAATAAATAAACGATATGAAAAGTAATAAACAATTAAAATGAAATATTTCAAGAATAGTAACAACATTAAAACAGATCTTTCTTATATAAACTATATAAAGAGACTTATGTCAGCCTGTTCAATTATTGTATTTATTTAATTATCAGCAAACAAATGGTTCATGTTTCTAATTTTATATGTCGTAAAGTTGCTATAATAATATCTTGATGTTTGATATATATATATATATATATATATATATATATATATATATATATATATATATATATATATGTGTGTGTGTGTGTGTGTGTGTGTGTGTGTAATGTGAGTGTGTGTTTACTTTCCTGTACAGTTAAGGCTTTATCAGTAATTTTATTGTCTTCTTTTTCTGTGTGACTTGGCAGTAATATTAACTCGCCGATTCCAGGAAAATCTATCATAAAGGTTTTTGCGTTGTCGTGGAAATTGATAATTGTCAGGTAACGATAATCTTATTGGAATTTATTCTATTTAGGTTGGTTTTAAGAAACGAATAACCATTGTCTCATATCTTTATCAAAACTCAAACAACGAGTTATGTGCCATACGGTACCAAATGCAAATTGTCTAACAATAAGATGTGTTCATGTTCCCATTGTGCAATGGTTTTATTCCTGTCTATAATATATCTTAACAGCCAACGTTGCCGTCGTCAATGAAAAGCTGTCAGCAACAATCCATGCGAATCTAAAAATAGCAAGACTTGGTTCGATGACGTCAATGCCTTAACAAGTTCAAATTCCAAGCTGACAAACAGAAGCCATTTGTGTAATTTGCTGTGTCTTACAGTCTATAAGTGTTGGCTTAAGTGCATCGAATTTATTCTTTCTATTGATTATGTCGGTAATGAAATACTATAACTATAAATGGTTTTGTAGTGATATTCATTTTATGCTTTTTTAAAAACCGTAGGTTGATTGGTTGAGAAGGAAGCGTAGGCTGGGAAATAAAAAGGAGACCTTTCAACATGGATAAGGAAGATCTGGTTAATGCTGCATACGTTTGTTATCAAGCTTGGAACCACTGATAGGAAATGGTCAAGAATGTAATGCTTTATTTCTTTCCGGCGCGAAATTCATATTATATTAAGAAAAAGGACCTAAATAATCATAACTCTTAACATATTAAGATAACGATGAAAGAAAGTGAGACTGTGGAAATAAAGTATACAGTATACACTCTTCAAGGAAATGAAATGATGGTAATGGTTAAAGTACTGGAAAGATTACTGAAAAAAAATAAAATCTCTTGACTTAGGTGTCCTGAATATTAACAAAAATATGAATAAAATCCATAACAAAGTTTTTGCAAGAAAGTATTCATGATTATTTTGTAAATTTTCTTTATTCTGTGTCCTCTACACCTATTTCCTTATTCCTACCACTCGACCTTTGCAACATGTGTTTTTAGACGAATATACATTATACATTCATGTTTGACCTTGCCTGAATATCGCTGTTTTCCTCGCAATTACATTCGATGAGATGTCAAATGCAGACGCCCAATTAACTGTCTCATTTCCATTTCCTTTATATCTTCAAGCAAATAAAATTGCTCGTTTGTAAAATTTTTAATTCAATCGGTTTAATATTATATCCATTACTTGATATTAAGCCAAGTAATACATCTGAATTCACCTGCTTTATAAAACCTGTGATATTTTCGTCCTTACGAACAGATGAATTATATACCACCGAACTGCATTTAGCAACAAGATATCGCAATTGCGATAAGAACAACTTCAACATTTCTGAATAGAGAATCAACCGTACCGATTGAATATGCTTTTCACTACGTTCATATCACAATGTAGGAATCATACAAAAAATTATCATCTTTTGTTGAAGTTTCTATGTTTTCACAGTATGGCCTTTTATGGGTTTTGGTTTATTTGTATTTGAGGAATCGAGAATATTCACCTATCCTTATTTATCCAAATCTTATGTGGCTACCAAATCCTATGGATACTGATTAATATGCAAACGATAACTACATGCAACATGCAAACTCACAAAAATTTCATAAAAGGGTTTTGGAGAAGTTATCTGTAGTTTGGGAATATTTTCATTATGCCATCATTTTAAGTTTCAACAATATTCCGCAAGTAATATTTTAAGATAATATATTTGACTATCGCCATGTAGGATATTTTTGGTTTGCTTATATATATATATATATATATATATATATATATATATATATATATATATATATATATATATATATATATATATTATATATATATGTGTGTGTGTATGTATGTATATCTTATCTTTCTGAGTGGGAAAACCTTAGAGTGTTGAAAGAGCTTGTCTATCGTCATGATCAGCATAGCTGTATTAGTCAGAGCCACTCATATCAGGTTGGTTTGATGTCAGTGATCAGACTGAAATCTCCTACCATCACCAATCTGCAGTTGCCAACGTGATGATGAAAATGGGCAAACCTCAGACATGAATATTGACATGCCTTGTACTGCAGTGGACTAGAAATTACCGCTTTTGTTCTTGTGTGTATATATGTATATATATATATATATATATATATATATATATATATATATATATATATATGTATATATATGTATATATATGTATATATATGTAATATATATATACATATATATATATATATACATACATATATATATATATATATTTATATATATATATATATATATATATATATATATATATATATATATATATATATATATATATATATATATATATATATATATATGCTCCATTATACAGAGAGAGAGAGAGAGAGAGAGAGAGAGAGAGAGAGAGAGAGAGAGAGAGAGAGAGAGAGAGAGAGAGAGAGAGAGAGAGAGAGAAGTAGGTAATTAAATATAGAGAGTGATAGTTTTGTTATACATAACATTTTGTGCATATACTTTGAACTGCTTGTCATGTCTCCTGAATCCTTGGGGTGGGGTTGGCACTAACGGGCAAATAACAGCTTATCAATCACCACGGCATTTCTACTTTTCCTTATGAGTCGTTGATGAACTCTACTTACAGAATATTGGCTGCTTCTTACACTTCCACCGAAGATACATCTGCTGTACCTCATCCTCCCGTATCTGAATATAAAGCCCTTCCTTTCCAATGGGTCTTTCCCCATAATCCCTTTTACCCCTGTAACGCTTCAGGATTATAGTCTTTTCACTCATCTGTCATTATTCACCTTTATTTCCCCACATGATTAAACAACTTCAGACCACTCTGATATCTCTTATTACCCATGAAAAACTTTTTCACTACTTAAATATATTGCATCATGTCATGTCCTATATGTACTATGCTAACGTTTGATTTTGATTGAATTTACTTTAATTTTTTATTTCATTTGAGCTCATCTTTTTTTTTTTTTATTTTTATTGAATTATCTTTTTTTTTTCATTTGAGCTCATCTTTCACAATCACAATATCTTATGAGATATCATATAGGTTGATATATATACACACACCGATTTGCTTTGTCAACGGTAGCCTACATGTCAGTTACAATAAAACTAGAATTTTAGCCTGAATATTATCTTGAGTCATAAATTTTGAATCAGTTGACTAGAGAAATCATGGTTTTTAAAATTTTGTATGAATTAAGTTTGACTTTAGAATGAAGAAAACTTCCGTAATGTCATAAGTGCATATAACACATGTAAAATATGCCAAGTTTTCATCGGTCTTACTTGAGAATAAAAAAGGATAGCAAGTCGGACGTGTGAATATATCTCACAGCTTCAAAGGACATCTATGTTCATGTCGTGTCTGAGCTACATAACCATTGTTGTCTGATATGGATGAAGACAAGTGAAAGAAGTCAAGAAACTACTTTTATGTTAGTAGACGTTTGGGCTTTGAAGATAATGTTAAACGTGTCATTAACGATATCAAGAGAAGCATAATTAAATAGGTGTATTATTAACGTATAAATTCATTATTACCTCAGAAGGAAGAACAATTGAATCAATAGATGAATCTCTTTGATATATGCTGAATGATAAAGAGAAGGGTGAGAGGGATTCATCGTTTGGAAACGAAGTGAGATTAGCGCACAGATGGTCCGCATGAATCAAAGCTTTTTAAAAATCTTCCGAAAAATTTAAGTACAATAAAATTGTAACACGGGCGATCCAAAATGCTGCAATATAAAATGATAGATGTAATACCAGAGATAGACAGATGAGGGTAAAATATACCTTTACCAGCTGCTGAAATATTCCCCCCCCCCCTTCTTTTGAAAATAAATTTTAAAGACTGATTCTCTTGATACTGTTGAAATTATTCTTTCTTTCCCTGCTTTTAAATGCCAATTTTCACTTCTTAACATTAACCTGTGACGAAGCAGGGAGAGGGTTGTGAACTCAAAGGCAGTGTGAGAGCAACTGAGTTCTTTATTAAGGAACACTCTCCTTTATATACAAAACCTCAAGGCAACAGGAAAATACATGTTCGAGAAAGTGACAATGTTACAGAGAAAAACCAGACATGAATTTTCATGTTCGTTTTAGTGCAAGGGAAGAGCGAAGATACAAGCATAATATACACAAAAGGAATTATGTACAATTGTGTGACACACGGTTGGTACATGGCTCCCCCTCTAAAAATGACATACTGAACATGTTAAATAGGTGCCCTGAATCTGGAGAGGTAGTAGTAAAAACTGCGCCGATTAGCGGCAGTGAGTGGCTGTAGAAGTCGTTGGTTGGGAAGCCATTAGTCTTATTCTTCATAAGTATTTCAGAATTCGAAAGTCAGTTGAGCATTGGAAACAGTAAGGTAATATTTATATCCGTCCAAGAAATTGTTTTTTTGGATTCCTGTTATCATTTAATATTTATGAAGAATAAGACTAATGGCTTCCCTGTGTGTTTTATGTTTTCACAATATTCATCTCCATCTTGTCTTTGAACTCTCATTTCCTACATGTCTTTCTTCATTAACTTTTTCTTATTTTCCTTCCACTTGTTGAATTAGAAATGTAGTGTTTGCGATAATTTATCGATTTGGTACTGTAGATAATGCTTTTATGCCAGTAATTTTTAGAATAACACTTTAATTTTGTTAATAGTACTTTGTTTGGCTTTTACATTCATAAAATATTGTAAAAGAGAAAAAAAATATTTCCTCTGGTGTGAATAGAATAAGAAATTTCTATTAATGCTTCGTGAATTATCTGTGGTGGAAAAATTTCGTACTCTAAGCATATGCGAAAACAAAATGATTTTTCAGTTTTTTTTTTTATCAATCTAGATAAATAGATTTTTTTTTTTTACAGGTTTCCATATATCATGAATGTGTTTACTTGAATGATTCCAAGTAAGCAACTATACGTAAATAAAAAATGCGTATAAAATGGAAAGTGTGCAAACTCTTAACCATCATGCATTTTCTCCTTTTCTTTTTCAGTCTTATGGGTCGAGCAACCTAATGGAAAACAGAAGGGTCAGGAAGTGTGGGGTAAGTAGCAAGGAACCTATCTCTTTTAACTTTGAAAACCTGAGAATTACAGTTAAAAAACTACAGAATTGGGCAGTAGACGTGCAAGAAACATGAACCTGTACCGCACATTTCATACACGCTCGAACACTGCAATGTCCTTGCTTTTTTATCTCTCTTATCTCCCGCACTGGTAATAGAAATACCTATTTAAGCTTGCCTTTGCATGTTTCACATTGGTTTTATGTGACATTGTTGCCGTCAGCTGTTTGCACATAAGTATGAGATCTTGTTGAAAAAGACTTCACTTACATTTACCTCACACAAACAATCTAACTTTGGTAACTGGAGAAATATGGTGTTTTAACAAAAAAAAAAAAAAAAGAAAAGGAGGAAAAAAAATAAATCTTGTGAAATGAGTGAACAGTTATCGCTTGAAACCCTCCCTTCGTCTTCACTTGGCTCCCGATCCTGAAAACCCTTCCCAATTTTCTCATAAACCCATTCATTCAATGGTTGCTATGTCGAACCGCCTACTCAGACTCATCCCATCAGAAGGGAATCATCAATCATTTCCCGTCTAGGAATTATTATTACCTGTCATATCTATGGTTGAGTCATAGCCCATGTTGTTGATGCTGTTTGCTACCGATGGTGAAATCAAGCCAGAAATGTAGGGGAATGCAAGGGTACTTGTGGGAAGATGATGATATATTTTTCGCCCTAAGTATGAGGTTATGTACAACTGTGAACTATACGTGAAACATAAATTGTGAAAACATTGTTGGCATTTGCGCGAAGTCGAATGCACTTATATATTAGTGTATATATATATATATATATATATATATATATATATATATATATATATATATATATATATATATATATATATATGTATAGGAATTACAGGTGAAGATATAATATTTGGTGTGCAGCAGGGTCCAAAAAACATCAGTTAAAAGGCCATAATTTATTTAGAGACGTTTCGAACATTGCAATGTTCATTATCAATCTGTAAAAGATAATATAAAATTCTTAAAATTTGTACAATAATTTAAAACAAAATAGTAAAAGAGTATTAAAACATTATTGATTTTATAACGGAAAATCGTAAAAAAACTAAAACAGTAAAACAAAAGAGAACCAGTGCTCACCAGACCATCCATAGGAAAAGGTGAAGAACGAATGAGTAAAAATTGTTACCCACCTACGACTTCAGTTATGCTAAGAAAAGAGGAGAGGCAGAGATATTAGAGTTTAAAGAAGGAACAAGCCGTTTGATATATAATGACTCAAGGGTAGTTAGAAATTCGCTTTGTTTTGTCCCACCAATAATTTTAAAGTGTTTTTTGTTTACTTGTATTTTGCACATGGCGGCATGATTCCTTATATTCGAAAATTCTGGGTTACCAAGTCTCTGACCAGTTCTAAAGCTGTATCCCATATGGCTACAGTATCTCACCTGCAACAACCTTCGGCAAGATCCAACATAGATACCGGGACATCCCGGGCACTTGAATTTATAAATTATGTTGGACCTCATGAAGGTCTGCAGTTTGTCTTTGTAGCCAAAAAATACATTAATTTTGAGTGGATTGATTGGGATTAGTTTGATGTTGAGGCAGCCGAACTCTTTTTCTATTATTTTCTTAAGTTTGATGGAAAACTTGTTGTCAGATAAGTAAGGAATTGTAGCGAAAATATTTTTCTTTTTGACATTATACGATGGTATTGTAGTGGAGAAATGTCGTAAAAGGAGCTTGTTTATAACCTTATGAACCATACTTTCAGGGTAAGAGTTTTGCTTGAAAAAATTAACTAAAAATAAAATCTCCTTATGAAAGAGTGACCAGCTTGAGGAATAACGCAGCGCCCTATAAACAAGTGTGTATATAGTATTTAGTTTAAAATTAAAAAAACAGGAACTATAAAAATTGTTGGCAAGGCCAGTGTATGTCTTTTTTCGATAACCAGTTGTAATAAATTCACCATTGTCTCTGCTTACGTTAATGTCTAAAAAGGTAGAGAGTTGTTGTTCTCTTTTTCTATAGTGAACTTCATATTTTGGTGTTGAATATTTATATGGTTTAAAAACATTTCGCTATGCCATGGCTGTTTAAATAACACAAAAGTATCATCAACATATCTTCTATAATACACTGGCTTAAAAGTGTCTGGACAACTATTTAAAAATTTTTCTTCAAAAGATGACATAAAAATATTTGCAAACAAGGGTCCTAACGGAGAACCCATGGCAACTCCATCGACCTGCGAATAGAGTTGGCCATTAAAAACAAACATGGAGTCTTGCACAGCAAGCTCAAGAAAAGTCTTAAAATAATGTCTGTTAAAACCATGAAAAATAACTTGATCGTCATAAAAAATTTTATCTAGAATAATATTAATTGTTTCATTTAGTGGCACATTTGTAAAAAGAGATTCTACATCAAAACTTGTCATATGTAGATCACCATCTTGTAAAATTATTTGTTGCTGAAACTCACAGCCATTTTTTAGTGAGAACTGGTTGCACGAGAAATCACTGAGCAAAGAGACAAGGTGTTTTGATATTGTATAAGACGGGTTGTTATAGGCTGCCATAATGGGTCTGATTGGAACTCCTTCCTTATGTATCTTTGGTAGTCCATATAAAATGCTAAAAGAAGAACCTGTCACAAAAAGTTTCTGATACGTTATTTCATTTAAAATACCTTCATTTTTTAGTTTTCTCAAAAATCTGTTAATTTTGTCTTCTTTTTTGTAAATGTCCAAAAAATTTGGTTCACCATGTAACTTAAATTTAGTTTGGTCTACAAGAATGTTATTAAACTTATCAATATAGTCTGATTTATTGAGCAGTACAACACCTTTACCCTTATCTGGTTTACAAATAACCAAACTATCTCGTTTGCCTAGTTTTTGTAGGATACTCAAATCCTCTTTCCTGAAAAACGGTGTCCAAGACACTCTCAACTTAGTGTATGTTTTATGTAAAAGGAAAGACAACTTATGTTGCAAACCACTGAGGTCATTGATCAAATTTAAACCCTTGAGTCGTTGAAAAAGTATTTCGAAAGGAAAGTAGAAGTCTGCATACTTAGGTCTGTAGGAGGGCAAATTGAAATCCAACCCAAATGATAACAAAAACTCTTCTCTTTTGGAGAGAACATAGTTAGATAAATTAAAAATACAACAGTTTCTCTTATTAAAATTAGGAGTAACAACACCTAGTGCTTTCAGTTTCTTTTGATGACGTAGTTGTACAGACGAGACATAATCATTTACAAAATCATTAAAAAGTTTCTGATAAATAAAACGGTCAATAAAAGATAAATCCTGAAAAAGTTGTTCTCGAAGGCGACAAATATTAGTACTTGTATTTTCAATAAGTTTCTGATCAATGACCTCAGTGGTTTGCAACATAAGTTGTCTTTCCTTTTACATAAAACTTACACTAAGTTGAGAGTGTCTTGGACACCGTTTTTCAGGAAACAGGATTTGAGTATCCTACAAAAACTAGGCAAACGAGATAGTTTGGTTATTTGTAAACCAGATAAGGGTAAAGGTGTTGTACTGCTCAATAAATCAGACTATATTGATAAGTTTAATAACATTCTTGTAGACCAAACTAAATTTAAGTTACATGGTGAACCAAATTTTTTGGACATTTACAAAAAAGAAGACAAAATTAACAGATTTTTGAGAAAACTAAAAAATGAAGGTATTTTAAATGAAATAACGTATCAGAAACTTTTTGTGACAGGTTCTTCTTTTAGCATTTTATATGGACTACCAAAGATACATAAGGAAGGAGTTCCAATCAGACCCATTATGGCAGCCTATAACAACCCGTCTTATACAATATCAAAACACCTTGTCTCTTTGCTCAGTGATTTCTCGTGCAACCAGTTCTCACTAAAAAATGGCTGTGAGTTTCAGCAACAAATAATTTTACAAGATGGTGATCTACATATGACAAGTTTTGATGTAGAATCTCTTTTTACAAATGTGCCACTAAATGAAACAATTAATATTATTCTAGATAAAATTTTTTATGACGATCAAGTTATTTTTCATGGTTTTAACAGACATTATTTTAAGAATTTTCTTGAGCTTGCTGTGCAAGACTCCATGTTTGTTTTTAATGGCCAACTCTATTCGCAGGTCGATGGAGTTGCCATGGGTTCTCCGTTAGGACCCTTGTTTGCAAATATTTTTATGTCATCTTTTGAAGAAAATTTTTTAAATAGTTGTCCAGACACTTTTAAGCCAGTGTATTATAGAAGATATGTTGATGATACTTTTGTGTTATTTAAACAGGCATGGCATAGCGAAATGTTTTTAAACCATATAAATATTCAACACCAAAATATGAAGTTCACTATAGAAAAAGAGAACAACAACTCTCTACCTTTTTTAGACATTAACGTAAGCAGAGACAATGGTGAATTTATTACAACTGTGTATCGAAAAAAGACATACACTGGCCTTGCCAACAATTTTTATAGTTCCTGTTTTTTTAATTTTAAACTAAATACTATATACACACTTGTTTATAGGGCGCTGCGTTATTCCTCAAGCTGGTCACTCTTTCATAAGGAGATTTTATTTTTAGTTAATTTTTTCAAGCAAAACTCTTACCCTGAAAGTATGGTTCATAAGGTTATAAACAAGCTCCTTTTACGACATTTCTCCACTACAATACCATCGTATAATGTCAAAAAGAAAAATATTTTCGCTACAATTCCTTACTTATCTGACAACAAGTTTTCCATCAAACTTAAGAAAATAATAGAAAAAGAGTTCGGCTGCCTCAACATCAAACTAATCCCAATCAATCCACTCAAAATTAATGTATTTTTTGGCTACAAAGACAAACTGCAGACCTTCATGAGGTCCAACATAATTTATAAATTCAAGTGCCCGGGATGTCCCGGTATCTATGTTGGATCTTGCCGAAGGTTGTTGCAGGTGAGATACTGTAGCCATATGGGATACAGCTTTAGAACTGGTCAGAGACTTGGTAACCCAGAATTTTCGAATATAAGGAATCATGCCGCCATGTGCAAAATACAAGTAAACAAAAAACACTTTAAAATTATTGGTGGGACAAAACAAAGCGAATTTCTAACTACCCTTGAGTCATTATATATCAAACGGCTTGTTCCTTCTTTAAACTCTAATATCTCTGCCTCTCCTCTTTTCTTAGCATAACTGAAGTCGTAGGTGGGTAACAATTTTTACTCATTCGTTCTTCACCTTTTCCTATGGATGGTCTGGTGAGCACTGGTTCTCTTTTGTTTTACTGTTTTAGTTTTTTTACGATTTTCCGTTATAAAATCAATAATGTTTTAATACTCTTTTACTATTTTGTTTTAAATTATTGTACAAATTTTAAGAATTTTATATTATCTTTTACAGATTGATAATGAACATTGCAATGTTCGAAACGTCTCTAAATAAATTATGGCCTTTTAACTGATGTTTTTTGGACCCTGCTGCACACCAAATATATATATATATATATATATATATATATATATATATATATATATATATATATATATATATATATATATATATATATACACACACAAATATGTATGTGTATGTGTACGAGTACGGCGTATGTGTGCATGCATATATAAATCATGTATATGTTTTTCCAGAAGTAAGTAATATTGGTATTTTAACTATGCAATGTAGGCATAAGATTGAACCTCTTAGTTTATTTAATTAATATGAAATTCGCTAAATAATAACAATGTCTTCACCTGATTACTGAATAATCGTTTCCTCGTGTTCATATTTAATTAAAAATCACAAGACTTGTGATTATATGAAAAGAGGTATCAAACGTTGCGTCATTGTTTGAGGACGAGTAACCCTAACTCAACCCGCCCTCCCTTTCTGTCTCTCTCTCTCAAACTTCAAGTTTAATATGTTAATAAGGGTTTTGTATTATGATAATTGTGCCTCTTTGAAGAGAGTTAATTGTTTGAGGAAAAGAATGCAATAGAAGTTAAGAAGTTCGTAGATCACTGATAGAAAGATAAAAAAAAAAAAAAAAAGAAGAATAACAAATATGATTATGACCGAATCAACTAGTTGGTTTGCTTCACTCTTTCCTTCTATTTCTTTCTCGTACAAATTATCAGGACTACTCTTCATCGTTTATAGATTTCTAAAGCTGTGTTTATATACCAGTTCAGAGTCTCAGGTCCATCGGAATTCTTTTCAAATACTTTAACCAGAATAAATCCTTCACAGGCGTCTATCTCAAGACGTGTGTTTTTACATACCCATCTTCTCAGTTTTCTGTTTACCCTATTTCGAACAGTAAATCTTTAAACATATCACCTCTTAAAACAGAAATGTTGATTTTAAATTTTGACCCAATAATTATATGGAAAAAATATGCAAAGGTTTTTGCTCTATTGATAGAATCTAAAACCCTATTTATAGGAATTGTTCTTCTCACCATTTTTTTCCGTGAAGAGGACAAAAAGTAATACAATCTAAACTTTCTAGAGTTGTTACTCAAGATACGTCTTTTTGTGTGGAGAGAGAGAGAGAGAGAGAGAGAGAGAGAGAGAGAGAGAGAGAGAGAGAGAGAGAGAGAGAGAGAGAGAGAGGCGGACGGAGATTAAATGAAATGACATGCTTTCTTAGTGGAAATTCCCATTTTTCTGTGAATGTAATTTCTGCGAAGATTTTTTTATGGGTTGTATTATATTAATAACAGGTACAGCAATATGGCCGATGATTATTATTTTTCATATTAGGAAGTTCATTGTTTATAACTTAAGATTATGGAGTCTTAGGTTATCCATCTATTAAACGACACTACTGTTCATCATGAGAAGAAGAATTATATCCAATGTGTATCAACATTCGAATGAAAATAGCCCTCAATTGGAATTCCTCTATTTGTTATGTATTCCAACACACAAAATTCGGCTACAGTATCTTTTCGACCATATAATGCAGGAAAATATTTTTATGTGAAAATGCATACGGCCTATAACTCGTGTATCGTACAATATTTGAGAAAAAATATCTTTGCGAAGAGCGGTTTTAGCCCTCATTATACTGTTTTATGTTACAGGTTAGCCTAGCGAGATATTTCGTAGAAAAAAAAGCCTGAATGATGGAAAGGGTTGGAATTACACCTATTGTTCTACTTTCACGATCATTTTAGGCAAAGATATTTTTCGATAGTTTACAAAGGTAAGATTACATATTTTACCCATGCATATATAAAGATATGTTTAAATTTTTTTTCAGCATTAAAGTATATTTTAAAAAACGGGTGATTTCAGAAGATAAAACGGCGACCATTGACATATTCATGTTTTACTTGCTGAATGGTGATTTACCACTGTGCAAGGAACATACGCAACAATGATAGCCTCGTTCATCTAAACAGAAAGCTTATCATCAGCGCAATGAATCCCTCGACGAGTTTCACTATTTGCTTTCATTTTCTCTTCACTCTTTGGATTACAATATATTAAGGTCCTTTGCAATAAACATTGTGACTAATCTATCCACTTCTTTTACGTATTCCTTCCTAGCACTTTCGAATTTTAAGTTATTTCTAACCTGCTACCATTCTCCATTTTTTCTACCTGACCGAACCATCTCATACCATTTTGGTCCATCATTTCATTCATGCTTAACTTTTAAGAACTTCTCTCATGAATCTTAGCATTTGTCACCACTTCATTGCTCCTTATGCTTCCTGTACTAGATAAAAAATATCGCCTCATCAGTTTCAAACTATTTTTTTTTTATTCTCATTTAGAACCTACCATTTACTTTCGTTAGGGACAACTACCCCAGCCCTTAATTACCTATACGAATTATCTATTTCTATTCTTATACCATCTTTATGAATATTTGTTATCTCCTCTTTCTGGGATACATCTTCATCTTACTTGTTTTGCAAATCCCTTATAATTCTTTAAGAAGTTTCTGGAGGTTTTTTTCACAATTCCTGATTGGCAATCATCTCTCCATACGCAATGATAACTATAAAAGATTTATTTTGACATAAAAAAGTCAATTGCTTAGATCATAAATGTTTGTAATGCTGAAAGAAATAGCATCTATATCACGCATCTCTGACACCAATCATTTAACGTTTAAATTAACGTAATAATTGTAGTCTTGATTCAAGCGTATAGCAGCAAAAAACAGATTTTGTTTTGCAACCAGACTCTACTTATACTTAACACCTGCTCGATACACCCTTTTTATAGTGTATACTTTAATAGTTTTTCCTTAACAGGTTTTTGTGGCCATACACCTTCCATCAGATGCAATTTTTTACCATTCTCCATAATTCTGCAAAAGAATAGTTTTTGCTCCCCTTGAATCCTTTTGAATATACATGTAATCCATATGTGCCTAACGTACACTGCTTAGAATACTGAAACACCGCACATAATTCCCTGAACTTATTGGATAAGGCAATTTCTTCTTCATCTTAATTACCTTCCATACAGGATGAACCTTCACTTTTACAAATATTCTCAAGCTTAAGCTCTTGTGCAAATTCTCTTTTCCATTCTATTGATTTAACTCAGCAAATCTTCAAAGTACTTACTCTACTCTATGGACCAAGGGATGCATTCTCTTCAAACGGCCTATTTCCACATGTGTCTTTTATTTGGAAACTCATTTTAAAGGTTTAAAGACCGCTCATGAATGGGAGAGGCAAGAGACAGTTGCATTGACCTAGCAATCAGGAGAATGTCATAGAGACTGATCATTTATGCATATGATCTGCACCTAAGCCCCCTTCACCCATGCTAGGACCAGGGTGGGCATGTTGATTACTCATCAGGTGGACCTATAGGCTCCACTAAATCCCCCATTAAGAGGACTTGAACCCCAGTCCGACGAGCGCCAGGCCGGGACACTTCCAATAGGCCACCACCTCAACCTCCTGAAATATCTCGTCGATTATTTATGATTATAACATATTACCCCACATAATATTTTTAATCTTCTTCCAGTTATTAGCCTCACGTGTTCTAATATTCTCTCTAGGTTTTCTCTTGACTACTATATCTCTGACTGCATCTCTATTAAGGAGATTTAATTGAGAGAATTAGTTTTTTATACAACAAACTTTTAATAATAGGGCCAGCTCAGTCATTTTAAAAGGAAGGGTAGTGTTTGTTGACTGTGTAGCCATTGTTAGTCAATTTTCTAACCTGGGTGACTCCACAATTTATAGTTTATCTTAAAAATGTCAGAAAATAGTTTTTTTTTTTTTTCTTTTTTGATGATTGAAGGTTCTTTTATGTTTCTGATAAAACTGTTTACTGTAGGAGATCAAATAAATGTATAGCCAAATTTTCGCTCCATCTCTCACTTTCTTTACTCTCTCACTTTCTCTTCTAATAGTTACTTCTGACATGCACTGATTTTATCAGTTTACCAGAGGTTTTTGGCCAAGAGTTGAGCTGTACTAGACACATCCCTTTCTTCCCTTCTGTATATAAACCAATTGCTTTAGTTCCAGAGTGTTTTTGAAGAACGCATTAGCTTTAAAGCTCAAAGCATGATCTTGTCAGTTCATCTTTCGGAAGGGGTGGCCGCATCAGAAGATTGATAGAAGAACGGTCTAAAGAATGGCTTAGATGAAAAGTTTTCTCAAGTGGGTCCTGGGTTTTCTAAGCTGTAAACGAGAAGGTTCGGGGACACTCTCTCCGTCCTACTTATATATATATATATATATATATATATATATATATATATATATATATATATATATATATATATATATATATATATATATATATATATATATATATATATATGGGGAGGGGATGATCCCAAAATTCCACCACACTTGTCTCAGTCAGATTCAGTTAAGGAAGTCTATTAGATGTTAGATCTGAACTCCATTGATTCATTGCACAATTTAAGTCTGATTTGAATTTAAATTTTGCTTAAGATTTTGCTTTTATTTTCATGGTGCACATTTTACAATGATTTCAAAGTATATTAAAAATTTCTCATGGATGTGTTGAAAACATTCACCCGTTAATGACAGACAATTTTATGTTCAGCTGAAAAATTACGTTCGTATCAATGTGGGAATTAACGATCGGACCATTCTCTTCTCAACATAATCTGATCAAAATCATAGTGGAAGGAAATAGGGCGCCTTGTCTTTAACATTCTCTCCTTTTCCATTAAGTCTAATTATTAGTTAATGTAATTTAGATTTCTTTATTGTGAACTTGACGAATCAATGACTGGAATAATATGGTTAAATTTAATAAGCAGTTGGATCTCAATATATATAAGATTGAATTAAAGAAAAAAAGACAATGAAAAGAAGTGATTGGCTGGGAAAGTCTATGTATGTATATATATATATATATATATATATATATATATATATATATATATATATATATATGTGGGTGTGTATGTGTATATATATATATATATATATATATATATATATATATATATATATATATATATATATATATATATACAATATATATATAGTTGTTTTTATTGTTAATTCTTACGGGAATTATTTTCTATTTTCATGATGTTCGACTATTAAGTAGCTTGAATTTCTCTTGTCTCATCCAACCTCTTTTCTTTGGTGATCTCCACCCACCAGTGACGAGTTTCTCCTCTGGGATACAGCTCTGAAATACTTCTGTTCACTTCTGTGAAAGCAAATGCCTATTCCTGCAAAGTGGAAGCCACTCTCCGATGTGACATCCATAATACACTTTGAAATGCAGTGATACTTGAGCACACAACTCATCCCTTGAGGGTTATTGTGGTTTACCCACACCTCTCTCTCTCTCTCTCTCTCTCTCTCTCTCTCTCTCTCTCTCTCTCTCTCTCTCTCTGTCCTCTATTTTCTATTGAATATTAATGTACAGAAGAAAAACTAGTATGCAATTTATGTTCATTCGTAAAATTTAAAAAAACAAATTAAAATGATATGATTTCAAACTTGCGGATATCAGGAAGGGACCGAGCATCTTCAGTTATTCTGTGTGTGTGTATATATATATATATATATATATATATATATATATATATATATATATATATATATATATATATATATATATATATATACATATATATGTGTATATATATATATATATATATATATATATATTCATATATATATATATATATATATATATATATATATATATATATATATATATATATATATATTATCTAATTACAAATATGAACACCTGTATTGTATATGATACATACGCCCAATGAAGTAATCTGCGACTCTTCATCTTATGAAATGCCTGGATATGATCTGCTTGAACGAGGTTCGAAACCCGCTTAAGCTCCATAGTTTCTTGTAGTGTCTGCAACCTCAACATCTTTGTGAGTTGAGGTTGGTGGTTTGGGGAAGCATTTAGGTCTACCTGCTGAGTCAGCAACAGCAATTGCCTGGACCTCCCTAGTCCTAGCTTGGGTGGAGAGGGGTCTTGGGCGTTGATCATATGTATATAGTATGTGGTCAGTCTCCAGGGCATTGTTACTGTCCCTTGCCTTTTCTATTCATGAGCGACTTTTAAACCTTTAAATATGCATAAATGTGACTGTAACTAAACTTGCAAATCAAAAGTTTCCTTGCCTGTCAGTAACCATTCTGAAATTATAGTTACATGTAGCATCTAATGTCATTATTTATATATTTTTTCTTTAATTTTCATAGTGCACTTAAGCCATGAAATGGTTGAAGTTTAGTTTTATTAAGACGGACGTTGTCATGCCAGCTTGTGAATATTTCTTCATTTTTCTAAACTATATCTTAATTGATATTGTGTACAATACCACTCCTTTTTCGATTAATTTTCAAGCATAAGTCATATTGATACGTCGAGTTTATAATCAATTTTATAAATCAATACCTTGTGCTGTCATTCATGTAAACAAATATACTCAAATCTATTTTGAACTTTTATGCCCATCCTAATTATATATCAAACCTTATAAATGTCTTTCTGCATAATAGTATGGGTGTCTTGCGTCCTTGGTGGGTACACATAATACTCACCTGAACGTGGTTAGCTCTCCAGTTGACTACTTGACAATGAACACAGACCACAGAGTAGTTGCGGCCATATTGTCGGTTTTAGAACTCTCTGAAGGAAAGTTAGGAAAAGTTGAGGTCTGTGGTCTGAGGAATGGTATTCAAAAGCAAATATCAACTTGCAGTTCTAAAGTTGCAAGTGAAGTAACGTTATTATTATTATTATTACTTGCTAAGCTACAACCGTAGTTGGAAAAGCAGGATGCTATAAGCCCAGAGGCTCCAATAGGGAAAATAGCCCAGTGAGGAAAGGAAACAAGGAAAAATGAAATAAAAAAAAATGTTAAGAAGAGTTACATTAAAATAGATATCTCCTATATAAACTATAAAAACTTTAACAAAACAAAAGAAAGAGAAATAAGATAGAATTTTGTGCCCGAATGTACCCTCAAGCAAGAGAACTTTAACCCAAGATTGTGGAAGCCCATGGTACAGAGGTTATGGCACTACTCAAGATTAGAAAACAATGGTTTTATTTTGGATTGTCCTTCTCCTAGAAGAGCTACTTACTGTAACTAAACAGTCTCTTCTACTTGTACCTAGAGGAAAGTGGCCACTGAACAATGATAGTGCAATAACCCCTTGGGTGAAGAAGAATGGTTTGGTAATCTCAATGTTGTCAGGTGTATGAAGCTAGAGGAGAATATAGAAAGAATAGGCCAGACTCAGAGTATTCGGTGTATATGTGCGCCAAGGGAAAATAAACCGTAAACAGAGAGAAGAATCCAATGTAGTACTGTCTGGTCAATCAAAGGACCCCATAACTCGCCAGCAGTAGTGTCTCAACGGGTGGCTGGTGCCCTGGCCAACCTACTACCTATTAAACGTTAACGTTAGTTGTATCTTAACAGGCTTAAAAAAAGAAGTTTGTTAAATCGTCGAAGGTGTTTTTTCTTATGTTAGGGAGGTGAAAATTATGATATTCATGGACTGAAAAAATGCTCTCTCTCTCTCTCTCTCTCTCTCTCTCTCTCTCTCTCTCTCTCTCTCTCTCTCTCTCTCTCTCTCTCTCTCTCTCTCTCTCTCTCTCTCTCTCAAATATAAGCAGGGGAAATGAAAATACAAGAAATGTTCTCCCCACTTGGCAAATTCATTAATGGAAAGAACTTCAGACTTTTGTATGAGGTGTATGTCTTCCGGCGTTGCGACTAGCTGCGGTTGACCTTCTGATTATGAGAAAGATTTGCATTTGGTCAAATTAATTCTCTAAGGTGGATGTTAGAAATGATAATAATAATAATAATAATAATAATAATAATAATAATAATAATAATAATAATAATAATAATAATAATAATACAATTGAAAAAAAATAGCGTAATCAGTTTGAAATAAAATGAAAAAAATCCTTTGCCCGTCTCGGGAGACATGTTAATGTCAATATTTAAAACAAAAAAGTCCTAAACATGTCATAGGCAGTATTGTTTTAAGATCACAATAGAATAAGATATAACACGCAAGTTATATTTTTACTACAAAGTTATTAAGTTACAATGATATTTAACTATTGTTACATTCGTCCTTGCCTAATGCATCTTAACGCAGTTCTCAAATTATCGTTTTAAGTAACAAATAAGATATACGAAACCACAAGTTCTCTGCACCTTAGCTGGTTTACAATTTCACAACCAATGGTACACTAAATTTGTTTTTATTTATCGCAGAATACTAGTTTCTATTTAATGAATTACTGTTGGATGAGTTCAACATCTTGAATGATGTGTTCTTGTTTGAAAATTACGAAAATTTATTGATGATGGAATTTTTGACATTTTACTAAATAAAAAACAGGCTCTAGCATTGACAAGCAGGTTAAGGGCGTTCATAACTGGGTCAAGCGATAAGGTAAAATTGGACCCTACTACTTGAAAGATATCCAGTATTTTGTAATACAAGAATTTTTCTTATATATATTATGGGGAACTATGGAATAAGGAAGAACAATAACTATTCATATGAAAGGTTGGGAAATCTCTCTCTCTCTCTCTCTCTCTCTCTCTCTCTCTAACCCACAAATGTCAACAGAACGTTACATCCTTGCTACCGACCGAAGATTAAACGGCACTCCCTTCAACTGAGACGTATGCGATCATTGCTTTGTAAAATAAATACCATCATTTCATAGTTTTAAAAGGTGGACCTTAGCAAGTTAATACTCACCCCACCAGGGTACAGGACAAAGAAGAATTAAGATTGATGAGAGAAATAACTTAGGGACAGGAGAGAAATTGGGAAAGGAGAGAAATAGAACATTGGATAATTTAAAAGAAACAACACTATTGTTGAAAGAGAGGCAAATAAATAGTGAGATGAATTTAACGACAAAGGAAGCGTGAAACTAAAATAGACTGGAAAGTAAGATATTGAGGATGAAAAATAAGGATGAGGAAGTAAGGCACGGAGGTGCAACAGGAAATTAAGAGAGAGAGAGAGAGAGAGAGAGAGAGAGAGAGAGAGAGAGAGAGAGAGAGAGAGAGAGAGAGAGAGAATGTACAGTATATAAAGTGGAGTGGTGGAAGTTGTTAATTTGAGGTTAAAGATAGACAGTGAAACTTTAGGTGGAAAATTAATTAATTGTAATTTAGTGGCGGATTAACTTTGACCTGTTAATATAGAATAGGCAGATTGAAACTTGCTTTATAAATAATTATCACCGACAAACCTTTTGAAAAATTATTATTATTATTATTATTATTATTATTATTGTTATTATTATTATTATTGTTGTTGTTGTTATCATTATCATTATTGTTATTATTATTCTATAGCATTAATATCAACATGACCTATTTGGTGACAACGATAATTTGGTTGATATAAGAATATTCTGTAGTAAATACAAATGAAATGCTGTTCAGCAATTAAATTTGATGCTGTTTGAGTTTAGAAAATTTAAGAAATTAGTATATATATATATATATATATATATATATATATATATATATATATATATATATATATATATATATATATATATATATATACACATAAATCTGTGTGTGTGCGCGCGCGCTGCTATATGTACGTCTTACAAGATGCAGTAGTGTTGCTACGACGAAAAAGTTTTTTTTTTTTTTCTGGAATAGAAAAGGATTGTGGTGGAAAGGAGAGATAAAAAATCTTAACGTCAATTCACAGAATACAAGGTTTTGCAAACCATTTGGAAAGGCGTTTATTCTGTTTCTGGTAACTAAAAAACCCAACACTTTTCACCGAAGCAGAAAGTAAAGCTTCTTCTAAAACAGATGAAGCAGAAAGGTGTACAGTATTCTCATTTGGATGAGCATATTAAAATGCTTGTGAGTCAATTTCGTATGTAAGTTCTTGTTACTGTGGTTGTGCGCTTTTTATCGGCCGTTTGTAAGTCTCTAAAATAAGGACATGCAATGCCAGATGTGTTTGTGAAAATGTTTGTATTATGGAAGTCTTCCTGGTATATTTTCCTTGTAAATGGGAGTGTCTCCTCAACCCATCAAGGGAAAAAGACCCCCCTCCCCCTGACCTACATCCCAGTCGGTAGAGATGTAACGATTGAAGTAGTTTACAGATAGAAGAGAGTACTGAGACTCCATGGTGTGAGTGAAAATACAAGTGTATTTGTAATACAGATTTATTTAGAAGAGATAGTATTTATCTTCCGAGTTCCTTTTGACCTTTGATTTAACCAGAGTGTTTTGATACTGCAATGTCTTAGGATGATGTACATGCGTAGAAAAATTAGGGTTATTGAAGGAATATGTTATGACTAGTCTGTCTGTGTAACATTTTCTGTTTATAGAACGAGTAAAGTTCCACCTAAACATTTCAAATCAGTCCACGAGTGAGAAAGGCGCTGGCCTGTAAAGGTTTTGTCGATTGCTGACTTTATGTCGCTTATACTACTTTACTCCTAAGAGTGAATTGGATCTCTATAGCCTGGAGATGTTATTTTGACCACGGGGTTTCCTTTTACTTGGCAGATTTGTTATTTTTATTTCTATTTCATACATTGTCAACCTTTTACATGACCATAGTAATTTCTATTCTTGTACGATAAATAAGTTAATCAGAATGATTAAAATTTATTTGAGGAAAGTCTGGAATATTTCAATATATTGGGTGAGAATGATAACTGTACTAATGATTTGAATCTAAAGCCTCATTTACATGAGTCAAGTGCAGAGGCCAATCAGATGTACAAGGAACTTGTTTCAAGTAACTTGACATGTGTAAACATCACAGTCGGATTGTGCAAACATAGACGGCCATAGAAACCTTTAAAAACAAGGCCAAATACTATGAGATGATGATATATTATCTACACCATTGGATGAAACTCCCACTTGAACAGAAACAGTTAGACTGATGTAGGTTAAAGTTAAGAAAATTGGGGTTCAATTATTATGGACCTGATTGATGTGACAGATCACCTGAAACTGCGAAATGTCGTGTACTTTTTGTCGATATATTTGTTTTCTTTATTATAGTCAGGTTTAATGTTTGGATTTCAGCTTTCGGTGGAAAGACTATACATCTTTTTAAAACCTTTTATTAAAAGTAATCACAAAGATAATTTCCATTTTGCACCCTTTGGATTTCACAAAAATCCCTTTTGGGAGAAATATTTTCGTCAATATCTGAGCTAAATAGCCTAGAACTTTTAAGGCCAAGGAATCCAATGTTCATAGTTCCAGATGTGTTGAGGTATTTGTTGCAGCAGTTCTTGCAAATATTTACTAATTTCATAAGCCAAATGGGTCATTATGCCATACTAAGCACTAACCACAAAGAAATTCTTATTTAATGGTCTATGTAGTATAGGACTACATTATGTATGTTAAACTGTTTGCTGTAACCTACACGTAACTTGGTGGTGGTTGTAATATAACGAATTTTCAGTTTTTTTTCTGTAGGCTTTAAATATGAGTGATAAACCACAAACTGCTAAAGAAGCTACTTGTCAGGGTCAGGGTCATGAGCCAACCAACTAGAAGCAGTGTATGCTTTGCCAGTCTGATGCTGAAAGTGAAGAGTTGGTGCAACAACCCTGTACAGAATTCTACCAGAGTCTGCTGGATATAGTTGAATATATGGCCAGTGGACATGATGGCAACCATGTTGAAGTCCAGTAATATCTACAAACCTGTGCATATCTGGTGGTCTATCATCATAGTTGCTATGGACATGCAACTAACAAAGACCAGATCCAATGTGTACGAGACCGTCATGCACATGCATTAGCTACTGGCTGCTACATGCCCAAGAAATGTAGACAGAAAAGATGACGCACTGAAATGTATGAATCACGCCCATCGACATCTGGGCTTTCAGCACCATTCATAAGTCCTGTACATGTCTACTGGATAGGAAACAATGTTTCTTCTGTCAGAAAGATGATGATGAGCAGCTTTATCAGATGAGGATTTTCAAAGCTGGAAAATCTCTTAAAGAATCGGTTGAAAGATCCATTAAGGACACACTGAATATAGGAGAACACATACTTTGTACCAGGTGATGCACATTGAATTGATGTTCCATACCACAAAACACGCTGGATAAAGAATGTTTCCCATGGACAATGAGAAGCCAGCACCAGTGGCAGCATAACAGGCTGCAAAGATCCCTTGTTGCATCACAGCGTGCGAATCTGCTTAAGCTGATTAACCTCATTGATGTCCAGACAGATCCAAGCATACATACTTATGGAAGATATCGAAACAACATTTGTCAATATGCTTGGGAAAGAAGACTTGGAAAATCTTGTATCTACATTCAATAGAAAGTGAGTGAAAGAAAAGGTCCTCAATACCTAGCCATACCTGAAGTTCGGTCTTCCAAAAATAAAAGGGACACAGTTGTTTTCTATTCTCAAAGGCATGCAATGAAAGCATGGTTCAATTTTGCAATGGAGACTTATGGCGATGAAGAAGTCATCATGCAGACAATATAACAGAGCATTACAGGTGAAAGCATGGCTAACTTTACCAAGACAGCAAAATATACCAACACCACTGAAGTTACCAATGACATCATTGATGCTCTACCTGAACTTTATACCAGGATCTGTTGGATTATGATAGAATTTCCTAACAGCATGGAAACTCAAAGGAGGAGGAAAGTCATTAGTAGAACAGACTTGGAAAATCTTGTATCTACATTCAATAGAAAGTGAGTGAAAGAAAAGGTCCTCAATACCTTGCCATACCTGAAGTTCGGTCTTCCAAAAATAAAAGGGACGCAGTTGTTTTCTATTCTCAAAGGCATGCAATGAAAGCATGGTTCAATTTTGCAATGGAGAGTTATGGCGATGAAGAAGTCATCATGCAGACAATATAACAGAGCATTACAGGTGAAAGCATGGCTAACTTTACCAAGACAGCAAAATATACCAACACCACTGAAGTTACCAATGACATCATTGATGCTCTACCTGAACTTTATACCAGGATCTGTTGGATTATGATAGAATTTCCTAACAGCATGGAAACTCAAAGGAGGAGGAAAGTCATTAGTAGAACAGCATTCACAGCGAGCCACAACATCATGTAGCAATTCAAATCCAACTGACAGGTCAACAAGAAGCCAAGAAGAGAATCAGTAGCATTCAGGCCACCCCATGCATGAAAAAACCCACAGATCTAGGGACTAGCTATCATAATTCCTTGTGAAACCCTCAAGATGCGGGTGGCTTTTCTCAGTGCACATGATTACTTTTGTCTCATATGGCCATAGCCTGCTAATTGAATCAAATCTAGCCAATGCCATTGAATAAAACACCTAAGAGTTCCAAGGTCTGTATGTATCACCATTCTTGAAGAAGGGTCTCTTTGTTTCCCTCTCAATAGATAACGCAGACTTTTCAGAGGCCACTGCCGATGGGAAAGGAACTTCCCTAGGATTGATTACTATTGTATACTAGAATACAGAGGTTCCTGGAAAACCAGTTGCACTTCCCTTGAAGGTAGGCAATACCCAGAGTATGTCTATCACTCCATACTATGTAGATATGCAGCATTGTGACAAAGCCAAAACCACAGGATACAACTCATTGTTATCTGAAAGAAAGCCACTGACTGCAGTTGGAGTCTTACCATTACTTCCAGAGGTGGCACATGAGTAGTCAAGGCTACTGACTTAGATTATGCAAGCAAGTTAACTGAGAAAGCTGGTTGCTTTTTAAGATTACCCCATTGTCATTTCATTTGACATGAATTTTTATGAGATGGTCCAAGTGCTGGACACCAGACCTGACCTGAAACACACAGTTGACCCATGAATGGGTGAGCTACATGTTATCATGGGTGCCCTTTCCCTTTTTGGTCCCTCCAGGAAGAACTCTGGTAATAATGATGCCTGGGCATCAGCTGATGTCATCACAGTTTTCCAAGAATGGTAGAAACAGAGATTCAAGAAGGCAATGTTCAAGGCAATGATGAACAACCCCCATTGAGTGGATGCAGTGCAATTCTTTGTAGCTGCAAATCAGGATACCGACCTGGAGCTTCATTTCCAAGCTGGGGAACAGCTGAGCAAGGTTTTTGCTTCTGACTGAATCAAATACAAGCGACTCTATCTTAGATACATCGTAGACATGCATGATCTAGCGGCCAAACACCCTGAAACTTGGGAAACTTGGCAGTCATGAAGAATATCATTCTAAAACTATGTTGGCTACTCTTCTTAGCTTCGTCTGTGCAGCCTATTCCTCCGAAGGTATCTACTGTATATCAAGAGCATCTCCAGACTGCATAGCATCTCTTTTGTAAGCATATGACAAAAAGTGATAAGTTATAACCTACCCTTGGAGTGCTGAGACTGTGAGACAGCATGTCTTGATAGTCTATATCCAAGCGAGAGTGAGTGGACAGGCCAACATACCTCTGCAGAACCCACATTTGGATCCTCTGGAGAATGGACACCATTAGGACTCCGATGACCAGGTGAAGCCAAATATCATAGTTGTCCTTCCTACTCCAAAGACCAATGCAAAATAGACTGATCTTCTGCCAATTGTTTTTGCAGAACAAAGAAGGTATCCTTCACTGATCTTTGCCATTGCGGCTGCGAGTGACAGAATGATGACACACGCAACAGGTATAAACTGATCGCGACAATGATGGTGATGATATGTAAAGATTTTGGTTTCCCAAAGGATTAAACCCATTTTTGTCATGAGAAACCTGTGGGGTCTTAATAAGACACCATTTTTGATCACTTGTAATACATTCAATACAACGGAATGCTTCATTTACTTAATTTTGTGGTTAATTGTAGTTTGTATACATTATTTTGGTACAGTTTGATTCCTGTGCCCGTTAAATGGTGGTTAGCTGTCAAAATCATATTTCTAGGTTATTTAAAACCTGGAATATTGACGAAAACCTTTATTTACGGAAGCCATTTTATAAAATCCAAGATGATGTCCACATAAGTATCTGGGCAAACAGGAACATTGTTTATCTAACTATTTTTTACAATAGATATTTCAAAAATCTATAGTTTTGATACTCCACAAAAATCTGGCGAAATTACAGCTAACCTGAGTATTAGGTTTTTCTACTGTACTGCTAATTAATTTACTTTTATTATATTTATATTGAACCCTTTCAATATAAAACTTTTATATCGGGTGTTGGTTAGTGATGATATAGATATATTATCAAACCTGCTGAATGTCATTTAAATTATACTAAAATCATTATTGATTCCTAGTGAGACTGCCAAATAGAATTCAACCATATTGTTTTGACGCAGATTTCACCTTTGTTTCATTACTCAGTTGGAAACACCATATTTTATTCATTCACTCTATTTTAGGATACATGGCATTCCAGATGCTTATTCCGTTGTCAGTTATGCATTTCAATTACATATATATTCTTTTAATTGGTGGTCAATATCGTGGTCACACAGACAAACAATGTGTTGTCAACGCGTCGCTTTGAGCAGCGTAATTGGATTAAAGTAAAATTTATATTCCGTTGCAACTATTGTTTCTATTATTGAGTTGGAGAACAATGAGCAGTTGCCATTATATGTAGTCTGTTATTATTAAGAACATGTGTATGTATAATGAACATTATATTGCTTAAAACTTCTGTGTAATGTAACAGTTGTATTGTTGTTCCAATTAACTGCAGTTGATCAATTATTTGTTGATATGATTTTTCTATATCATTACATAAATTGCTATAATTGATTCTCTAATGATGTGTGAAGAGATCAGGTATGTTATTAACATCAGAAACTTGTGTAAGTCAAGAGCGTCAAAAGTCAGAGTCAATCAAATTCAAGATATTATTTTATAATTTTGTGTGGATTTAAAGAAAATTATTATTGAGTAAGGGAAGTGGAATGCTGCGAGTGGTGAGAATGATAAATTCAATTAAGATCTAATTGTAACAATGTATACTGTATCTGCATTCACCATTTAACTTACATATAAAGAAATGGTCATTTTGAAAGCTAATCATTTACATTTTTCTGCTTGGCTAAGACAAAAATATTTGGAAATTCTTCGGTGGTACTCCTTAGAGATAGGTTATTTGATTTGTAAAAGGAGACTGAACAGGAAGAAATAGAATTCGATTGAAAACATAGAAAGTTACACCCATATGAAGTGACGACTAGCGAACTACAGAAAAACAATCAATATTGGAAGCCAAGTTCGGAGAATTTCATGCAATATTTGGAAGCTGTTAAGGGAAGAAAATCGCTATTATCGTCTTTCCTCTACCAATGGTACATTTTAAACTTCATTGCAATTACTACCACCCCAGCTTTTATTGTTATGATTACTTAGCGTATAACGAGAGCAGTTAAATGTCAGGAACTAAAGGACTGAGAAAAAGCGGTGGAGAGAAATAGAGTAGCGTTCGAGTTAGAAGGAAGAAAAAGAACCATAGAAGTATATACCCCTCATAAAATACCGTTGCCCCGGGGGAAATAAGATTTCTTACGTACCATTTCCTTATATTGGGTTAATATGTCACCCGTTATACGATGCTCATGCCAAAAGCCATTCCAGTATTCAAGAATTTTATCCCCAACGTCAGGCTGTGATTCCAAGATTGAAGTCATCTTTGCGAGATAGCTAGATGTTCGTCAGAGTTTGTTATAGTTTGTTATGGTTCTCAGGAAATCGTAACCTTCGAAAAATCCGCATTCAAACCCGTTAAAGCAATTGTGATGGCGGATGTGGTAACGTCCCTGACTGGTGAACGCCAGACTGGGGTTCGAGTCACGCTCAAACTCGTTAGTTTCTTTGGTCGCTCCAACCTCACCCTCCTTGTGAGCTAAGAATAGGGTTGTTTTGTGGAGCCTATAGGTGTATCTGCTGAGTCATCAGGAGCCATTGCCTGGCCTTCCTTGGACCTAGCATGGAGAGGGGCTTGGGCGCTGATCATATGTTTATGTGGTCAGTCTCTAGGAGATAGTCCTGCTTGATAGGGCAATGTCACTGTCACTTGCCTCTGCCATTCATAAGCTGCCTTTAACCTTTAAACCTTTAAACTTGGTACAAGCAAAGGATCAGTGCATAGGTCATTCACAAGAGGATCGCTGATGTGTGTAACTAAGTCTATAGAATACAGTGTGGGACTTCACCGGTGATATGTGCTTCTTTTAGTCCCAGGCATTCTTATATTTAATTCCCATTTATATTCATATATATACAGTATATATGTGTGTTTATAAGGCACAAGCATACATTTAGATGACTTTGTTATAATGAGATTGATTTAGTTAAGTTAGACAGGTAATTATTGGCTATGACCAAAGATTAATATATAAACACAACAAACCAATCCATTCCGTAGACAAGTGTTCAGTTGCTCCTATATACTGGTCTTTTCTTTTAGCTCTATTGCCATTATTACATGTAGAGAAAATGTATTTCTTTCTTATTGACATATTTGATTATGAAATAGATTTTATTAACGATATTATATTACAAGCCAATGATATTTATGTCAGAAAATTTGAAGAGAAGAGGAAATTTCTTCCTTAAAAACAAGGGCGTAGTTTGTCAAGTTAACCGAATAATCTTTATTTTTGATGTTTCCCTTCCCAAATGTTACGAAACGATTGTTAACTTTAAATGTATATTAGTGACAATAACATGGACGTCAGACAACATGCCTCATGGGAGATGGTAACATTTAATATTAGGTCAACACCTATTTTTATCAATATATTTTTTTACGATATAGGTATAAAGGAGGATAGACAGGGTAGTCAAGAGGAAAACAGAAGATGAAAAATATGGCCAAGAATATAACTAGAGGAAGATAGTGATATGGTGTAATGTGAATGGTATCTAGGGTATTAAGTATACTTGGAGTATCTGTATAATGAGGATTATAAAGAAAGAGAGAAAAGGTGTGTAAGTCTGGAAGATGGAGGATATTGAATTCTGATATAGATAATGGATGAATGGAATTAGTTTAGTCGTATACGTATTTGGGTGTAAATACACCACGTGATGGTGGAATGGGAAAAGCGATACTTCACTAAATAAGTAAAGCAAGAAAGGTAGTGGAGTATGTGCAAAGAATTAGGAAGAAACTTGAAATGTCTGTGGAAGCCCGGAATGGATTGTAAAGTCAAAGCCTCTGTACGATCGTGTGACACACGGTTGGTACATGCATGTACCAACCGTGTGTCACACCATCGTACATAGTTCATTTTATGCTTGTATCTTCGCTCTCCCCTCGCACTTAAAAGAACTATGTACGATCGTGTGACACACGGATGGTACACCTCTTTCATATTATGGTGCGCCCCCACCCTGCAAAAAAGGAACAGAAGAGGTTTATTACATATATGATGTGAGAAGTTGATTCAAATGTGATAATGGCCTATTGCTTTATAGAAAGTGAGATTATGGATCTTGTCTATTTAAAAAAGTACAATATTTATTCCAGTAGTTATACAGAAATGTATTACAAAATACAGTGCTAGTATGAAATTTATTTCTTTTCAAAATAAACAGATTTGTTCACGCTGGTTAACCATTGCTGTGAGACTCACTACTTACTGTATATCATCCTCAACAGTTTAGAAATATTGTGATTTATAAACACAATTTTAGAGAAATCTTGTAACTTACGAGAAATCCCCGGGAAGAAATTATCGTGTCAACAAATAGAAAAGCAGAACTGACAGTTTTAATCATTATAAAATAAGTCATTTTAAATCATATAAAACAAACATATTACTCAATAATGTGTGTTACCTATGACTATAAAGTGTATGTCTTAAGGGGTTAAAGTAAATGCCACGATAAGAACAGTCGTATCAGTAGTCATTTATTATTATTGTCATTATCTAAGTTATTATGTAATTGCTCGGTCAGATATATACATATACTGTATATCAATAACACGAATGAAGGGGGATTTATCATAAATCTTCTACAAGATCTAATGCGGTGTGTTTTAATTATTGTGTGGGATAAAACCTAATGCAATACTGTATAGGAAATGTAGAAGGGTCTAGAACGATTAGAATCATGCATATGTGTAAGTTGGGATGGAATTGATATTATTTAAAAAGAGCGGGAATTAAAAAATTATGTTTATATCTCAGTACATAGTTGTTTCTTTATGAAAGTGTTTTTATCAAGAGAATAGAAATAATTCTAGGAACATCCTAGAAAATTATGTAAACATAAAATTCATTTTATTACAAAGAGCCTTACGAGCATTTTTAGAGTTAGGGTTTGATGACGTACCACATGACAGTTAAGAAATGTGCATCCGAGTGTGGGTATATAAAGGGTATTTCCACCTAGCAGAGGGCACAACTCTCTGGAATTCAGTCACACAATGTCCTCCGGAAAGCAGATAGAATTTAATTATCCATTAAGCTTTAATAACTCTGTTCTTTTCAACATCTCTGATTTCTGTGATAATAACTTGATTGTGTTGAACTGTTCTTAAGGATCTGAAGTTATATTAACCCTGTAAGCCTAGTGCAATTTTGAGCTCAAATTACTTTAAGGGAATGAAGTGTTAAGAACTGTATAATCACTGTATAGTCATTCGGTCTAACTACTTCTTAACCGAAACTTTAATGTAACTTTCTGTTAATGAAGTAAAGTGTTACTAAATCATTTGCTACAAAACAACTGTATAATTTGCACCCGTGCTCTACCCATAGCAGAACTTATGCATCATTTGATTTTCTTTATTAGAAAACAGTATTTTTTTTTCATTTCTCACTATTTAGCAAAGGCAAGTATGGATTGAGATTGTGTGATTATGCAATCTGTTCAGTGAAACTATTGCTTGATACCGCTTCATACTTTGTAAGGATTGTATATTCTACTTAAATTTGTAGTAAAATTACGCTTTTGTAAGTCATCTGTATTGTTTAATCTTTTTTTTTGTATAACTTTATCACCTCGATTCTAGTCACTATCATTCTTACAACTATTCAAGTTATAGATCTAAAAGAACTCCTAGAGCACTTCACATACTTGATAATCATGATGAACTTTCTGAACTCGTAAAGCAAAAACGTAACAATATGCATCATCGGGAATTACACTTGAAATCTATTTGCGTATTACACGTGGTGTCCGGGAAATGTGTATTTTGAAAACTATTGGATAGTAGCGATAGTAGATTGACTGGAGTTGAGAACGAAAAAAACAGATAATTTTGAGATGGTTTGGCCACGTGTAAAAAGTGAGCAACGATATATTATTATTATTATTATTATTATTATTATTATCATTATTATTACTTTCTAAGATACAACCCTAATTGGAAAAGCAGGATGCTATACGCCCAGGGGCTCCAACAGGGAAAATTGCCCAGTGAGGAATGGAAACAAAGAAAAATAAAATATTTTAGAACAGTAATACCATTAAAACGAATATTTCCTATATAAACTATAAAAACTTTAGCAAAATAAGAGGAAGAGAAACAAGATGGAATAGTGAGCCTGAGTGTACTTCTAAGCAACAGAATTCTAACCCAAGACAATGAAAGACTATGACACCGAGGCTATGGCACTACCCAAGACAAGAGAACAAAGGTTTGATTTTGGAGTGTCCTTTTCCTAGAAGAGCTGCTTACCATAGCTAAAGAGTATCTTCTGCCCCTACCAAGAGGAAAGTGACCACTGAACAATTACAGCATAGTAGTTTACCCCTTGGGGGACGAAGAATTATTTGGTAATCTCAATGTTGTCAGGTGTATGGGGACAGAGGAGAATATGTAAAGAATAGGCCAGACTATTCGGTGTATGTGTAGGCAAAGGGAAAATGAACCATAACCAGAGAGAAGGATCCAACGTACTGTAGTACTGTCTAGCCAGTCAAAGGACCCCATAACTCTAGCGGTAGTATCTCAACGGGTGGCAAGTGCCCTGACAAACCTACTATCTTAAAAGTGATAAGTGAAAAGAGTAAAATAATTGAGAAATGCTAGACGTTTTGAGGAGAATAAGGCTTAGATGGTGAGAGAGATACATTACAAAGGAACATCCTAACCCAGCAATGCGTATAAGAGGGAGGGGAAGGGGCCAATGGTTGTTTCGGGTTTGGAAGCGCCACAAATGGACCTTCTGTGTACGAGTACCAAAACGTCTGATGCTCGGATATTGGATTTTGTTCATACTCGATACAACAGCTGAAGGATGTGATAGTGACAGTTGGGATTTTTTCTTTTATCTCTGGGACTGTTTCGTGTTAGTGAAAAAGACTCAGTGAAAAACATGTACACGCGTTCAATCAACATAAAACTTAATCGAATATTCCGGAAAAAGAGAAGATTCCTCATAATCACATTTCGAAATCTTACACACATTTCGTCCAGTCAAGAACTTATCTACTGATGTGCTAATGTTGAATTGATGAGTTTGGTAAAAGAACTGTGTAAGTTATTTTTAATGAACTATCATATACAAGTTATGCAAGACATCCATTTAAACAATGTCTACCTAAAATATTTCATCATTACATTATTTCATAATTCATCTAGTTAGATGATGAAGCGTCTTAACAGCTAGTCCAGATTCTATCAGTAAATTATATATCAAGAAATATGATTTAAGTTAAGAACTGATATTATTCTTACAAGAGACTACGATAGATGATAACTACAGTATTGCAATTGACGTGCCAATATGCTTAACATTCAATGTAAGTTAGATAACTTTGTTAGGGTTATGCGTCTTTTTAATCCTTAAGTAATACATGAAAGCTTGTCTTTTTGCTTATGTATCGGTACGAAAACTAAAGCTGGTGCAATACGTCTGAGTTACTTTTAATGATGAACATATCTGAACAAAAAGATAAAGAACCGTTTAAAAGTTATGCCGCGTGGAAATCATAATGACCAGTCTTTCATGCAAAGCTATTTGTTATTGGGAGTCAATATCAGAGAACATTTATTTTCTTTTTCACTGTTCAGCTGGGTACGAAAAATCATATGTGTAATGATATTTTCTGAAAGCGAAAAAGTCAATTTCATTTCCAGGCTGGAATATACCTGCCAGCCCCTCCGCTTGTTGATATTAAAACGATAAAGCCGTGTTCTCTCTCTCTCTCTCTCTCTCTCTCTCTCTCTCTCTCTCTCTCTCTCTCTCTCTCTCTCTCTCTCTCTCTCTCTTCTAACACTTAACATGAATAGATGAACCCTATGGTGTTATCAATAGCCTAAGATAAAATGCAAGAGATATAGCGATTTATCCAGGCATAATTTTTCTTTCCATCAACGTCCAAAAGCCGGGAGAGTTCAGGAAGCTTGACTTTCAAATTCTCCACTTTGTATTTATCTTTCTTTCTTTGCCATGTCCCCCATTCCTTGCATTTCCCACTTCTTCTCTTCTCCAGTGCCGCTCTCCGTTCAGCATGAGGTGTTCCCCCCGAGGCCTTCAAACCAGGAATCCCTCTGTTGATCTCCAAATGGCCATTCCGAGGAAAAAGTGGAACTCGCCTTGCAGTTTAGAATCTCGATTCGGAAATGCAGTGGGATTTTTAGTATTCAGCTACTTGAGCATACATCCTACATACCTTTAAGGTTGATGCAGAAGCTATAACACTCTCTCTCTCTCTCTCTCTCTCTCTCTCTCTCTCTCTCTCTCTCTCTCTCTCTCTCTCTCTCTCTCTCAACATACAACTGGATTAATTTTATTGATATGCCAAAGAAATTTAAATGCTATGCACAAAGCAAGGCACGTCATGGTTAATTATTTTTGCATTTAAATATAGCTTATGAATCTGCTATGCGCATTATAGCTTTTTATAATTCACATGCAAGAATATATAATGATAACGGGGAATGGACTTAAACAAAGGAAATTAATGATATAAAGAAAGCGACTTGTAATTATTATTATTATTATTATTATTATTATTATTATTATTATTATTATTATTATTATTATTATTAGCTAAGCTACCAACCTAGTTGGAAAAGCAGGATGCTATAAGCTCAGAGGCTTCAACAGGGAAAATATCCCAGTGAAGAAAGGAAAAAAGGAAAATATTTCAAGAAGAGTAACATTAAAATAAATATCTCATATATAAACTATAAAAACTTTAACAAAACAAGAGGTAGAGAAATAAGATAGAATATTGTGGTCGAGTGTACCATGAAGCAAGAGAAATCTAACCCCAAGACAGTGGAAGACCATGGTTCACAGGCTATGGCACTACCCAAGACTGGAGAACAATGGCTTGATTTTGGAGTATATTTCAAAGGAAATAACTGTGTTAAGAAAAGAATACTTATCTTCCAATATTAAATTTATGTATTCCGTTTAATTAGAATTACTTTGCCACTTCATGTATTAAGATCAAACTTGTCGTAATTTCGTTTACTCGTGGGAATTTTCATCGCATAACAAATATGAATAATATTGGTGACTTGAGTGTAAACATCAGTCATAATCCCATCAACATTGTTAAATATATACTTTATATATCATGATATTAACAATGGCTTCTAAATGATCTAAAGGTAATAAGTAATGGAGATTTTACATCTCCCCAGGACCATTGCATGCAGGGTCTTGCAGACGTTGTTTCTCCAACTGCCAAATGTAGCTCCATGGACAATTGACTTAGGGGCAGGTAGCAATTTCCTTTAAATGATTTGGGGTTATCAAACATCATTTTACCCGACTCTTCCAAGACTTTAAAGAATTATTGTAATCACTTTTTTGAGTTTGTAAAAATATCTTTACATTTAATTGAAAACGTGCACAATTATCTTTTCTTGAAATACTTCTTTCTATAAATGGCGCCACCAAATACATAACTTCTTGCTTTCAAAGGTACTATCCTCTCAGTATATTCTAAATTCTCTAACTTTCTGGAATAGTTTTTAGCAATTGTTACTTTCTATTCTGAAACGAAAATGATAACTCATCATAGTTATTTGAAAGAAGTTTACTCTCCATTGATAATGACAGATTTTGGCTAGTGTTCTGAGCGAGGGGGAGGGGGTTGGGGTAGCAGATTGGGGGAGTTCGTTTGGGAAGCATTTGGCCGTGAATCGACGATTCAGTGCAAGGATAATCCCTCCCATAAAAATTTAGCACAAACAATTCAGTGCATGACAATTTAGCACAAAAAAAAAATGCAAGGTCATTTTAAGAAAAGGGATAACTAAAACAGATTTTGATTGTAGAGAATTTATTGTTAAACAATGATTAATATCAAACATTTATTGAAATAGTTCACTGAATTAAGAATATATATAAAGATATCAATACTAGAAACTGATATATCTTCATGGAAACATTAATTAATTTTCAAGCACTCTATCTTATCGGCTACATTTCCATAATCATTCACCAACTTCGCTATTGCTTTATGCATTTTGTAATGTCTTCACAAAATCACAGTGAATAATATCTGGGTTCAGATCTGGGCATAAATTCAAAATAGTCCTTGATGCTCTCATATGAATCCTCTATTTTATTTTCAAATAGTATATATATCATTGAAAAACACACCCTTGTTCCACAAAGCATATTGATAATATAGAGTTGATAAAAAAGGGGCGGGGTACTTTGAATGTACCGCATGTAAGCCACTTTTTATATTCTTCAGTGTTCAGTATTTTATGGTCGAAAAGGTTAAAATTCTATTAGCATGTCATTGACAGACTCGTGCAATAAAAAGAGGTTTGCCATTGTGTATAACACCTGAATGTTCCGGTAATACAATTTCACTATCGTTATCAGGTGCTGGAGTTGGCTCACCATCTCGTTTTCTACGGCCCTGAACACTCCTGTTGTAATGGTGCATACTTAGGTAGTAAAATTGTTGCTTCATCTGGGAAAGACTTGCGCTTCTTGGATTAATCTTGTTAGGGCATCATTAGATGCAACAGCTCGTTCGCGAATGTTTAAAACTATCTGCTTTATTGCTGATGCTGCCGGCTGCGGCACATGAGTGGGCGTTGTGACGTCTTCCCATGAATTTTCATTGACATGGATGCGATCTTTACATTATTTTTCTGTACATTAGTCTTCCATTCCTAAGTTTTAGGAGAATACATTTAATGAAATATGTTTCTGTCCTTTTGATATCCCTTTTCTTGAATTATCCTTGCATTTGTTTCCTTGTGCTGAATTGTCATGGGCCAAGTTGTCATGGTTGGAACTGTTTTTGAGGTGAATTGTCATTGTCGGAAATGTCTTTTCACTGAATTGTCATGGTTATAACAGTCTTTATGCTCAATTGTTGGCGCTGAGTTGTCCTGCGCTGAATTGTCGGTGTGCCGTATTTGCCGGGGAGGCCTATCAGCCCCAAGGTGCCGCTAGGGAATCCCCTAAAGTTAAACGATAAAGGGAAAGACACAAGAGTTATACAGCAAAATGATAGATAGGAAACAAACGGAGTTGAGGTAACGCTGCAAATACATTTTAGTAATGCCTACAGTGCACCGCATGAGATGATTTAATGAGACTATCGTTTCGGGAAAAGCAGGATTTGGGAATTGGAATGTAACCTCAGAGATCCACTTGTAGTTTTAAATGAAGTAAAAATTTATATTATTGCTATGAATGTGTTAGCAGTAGCACGGTGTAACAATTGCTAACAGACATGTATTTTTACATCCGTTCAGTTAATACACATTTCGCTCAAGAAGGAAAGATTCTCTCTCTCTCTCTCTCTCTCTCTCTCTCTCTCTCTCTCTCTCTCTCTCTCTCTCTCTCTCTCTCTCTCTCTCTCTCTCACACTAGAACACAGACTTTCACTACAGTCTGCTTCTGGTACCGCTCCGAGCAACAGGTAACCTTATGGTTTATAGATAAGTCTGTATGTGGGTTTAGAAGTGATAATGATAACATTATTCAATGTTGTTATAATCTTTTGACATCCGTGTTAGAAAAGGCTTCAGCCCTCGTGAATGAAACTATTTCATATTGAGAAATTTAGGTTAAATGGAATGTAATGTAAATGAAAGATCTAAACAAAGAAGTTGAGATGAACTAAAATACAGTACGACATAAATATCGGGAAAAGGCGTACAATTTATTAACCATGAACTATAAAGGAAGAGATTCATGAAAGAGAAGCAAGAAATTCTACTCAGTTTCAAAGAGACGAGACGCGAAAACCATGCCATGTAAATACAGAAATTAGATTCTGTACTCATTACTATAAACCCATTTCTAATGGGATCACCTTAATTTTGATTAATCTTTTAATTTATCTTTTATTCATATTCTCTTTTTCTTCACCAAATCGATTCCCAACTGAATTCAACCTTCTTTGGTCGCTATCCCTAAGGATATGAAGGATCCTTTTTATCAATGTTATCAATTGTGCTTTTCCTTCTATCTCTACCACATGATTTTTTATATAAGCATATACAATGACAGAGAATATATATATATATATATATATATATATATATATATATATATATATATATATATATATATATATATATATAGATGGAGAAATGTGGCCGTTGGCTAAAGTATTTAGACAAAGCCTGGTTATATAATATTTGATATTGACAGGAAGGAATAACATTTCCCAGGCTTTACCAATTCGTTGTGCTATATCATATGATTAGTTTGTTTGACAGTCCAATTTTTAATACATTATTTTTTATTACTGGATGCCCAATTTATGATGGGAGAATAATCAAATTAATACCTTATATCGAAAGTTTTGTATAGTGATTGTTTTTATATCATACTGATTACCCAGGAATTGAATTTCAATTAGTTTTATTTCTTGCAAAATATAACAAAATCATACTTTACTAACAAAATATGGAAATTATAATTATTCGAGACATTATTAGATTGTGAAGATACAGTATGTCATGAGAAGACTCTCTCTCTCTCTCTCTCTCTCTCTCTCTCTCTCTCTCTCTCTCTCTCTCTCTCTCTCTCTCTCTCTCTCTCCTTGATATCTTAACTTTTATTTGACCATTGGCTGGAATCTTCACCTAATTAAGAGACACAGACGAAGACGGAAGATACGAAGAGATGGTAAGCAAGACTTTACTTTATTCCGACTTAAGGCGATAATCAAAATCCTATCAACGAATATTGACATCGGGAAGGGTTGAATATAGGAACGTTGTGATGCTTCTAGATACAATTATTGGGTAGTTTGTAGCGCTACGGCCAAGCGTCCTAATTTGCTTATTATCGCTCCGACTGTTATCTTGTATAGAATAAAAACGTTTGGAAATGGTCTACGGATCTTAAATATGTGCTTAAACGCACACTTTTATGTTTTTTGCCGAAAACCCTAAATTACCTGAAAATTTGTGGCTCGAGTTCTTACTCCGGCCACGAATCTTCTCGCTCCCGTAGTAGGTAAGGGGGGGGGGGGAAGCTCCCCTGGGTAAGGATACGGCTTTTAGCATAGATAAGGTGGGTTTTTTAAGTTAGCTTCTCCCGCCAAAATTGTTTTTAGAACGACGGCCTCAGTTCAGAATATTCCAGTTTTCTACGAACTCTATTTTAGAATGACGGCCACGTTCAACCCCTTTATAATATTCCCATTTTCTATGAATGAAAACGGATCTGGCCGTCACCCTACAAACGCTCACAATTATTATTACATGTGAAAGTATAAATAAATAGATCAAATAGATCATTGTCTTTGATACTGTGAAATAGATTATCCTCTACATTCAGTAAATCTTTAAGTACCTACTTCGACATTGTCTCTTTACTCTGAAATCCATTTTCTAATAAACCTTTCTCTCCGCAAGCAGTTTTCATTATGCTGCTTTTTCTCATTTTTTTATTTTTTTACTAAATAATTTGTAAACTACAAATTATATGCAAGTTGCAATGGGAAATATATGAAAATCTTTTAGACAATGAGGAATTATATAAGAAATGTTTTATAAATTAGATTCAATACCTCGAAATTGAAATTGAAATTGAAAATTGCCCATGGATTGGAACTTGAATCACGATATAAGAATTTCAACTTACAAATTCATGAAGTGTAAGCAGACATGTAAACAAGTATTTGCCATTAATTTGTTTTCTATTTCTTTACTCATTTTATTTTGTATTATTTGCTTTACTTCAAAAGTAGGCTGATTGAATTTGTCAATTGTCTAATACAATGGTAACGCGTTCGTCTTGCATTCCCATGGAAGTACTGTAGATCGATCCCGGGGACCGTGAGTTTAGTCTGTTTACTGGGTATGTTACTGTTTGTGGCTGGGCATCACAGGGGGGGAGGGGGGGGGGGGGCCTTTGCACCGCATCTCTTATATGATACAGGAGCTGAAATCAGTCACTTTCAACCTTTAGATGACTGACTATAATGCTCTTTCAGGGGCTAGAAAAATTAGAAAAAGCATGGTCTAATCTTAAGTTTTTCAATCTCTCTCTCTCTCTCTCTCTCTCTCTCTCTCTCTCTCTCTCTCTCTCTCTCTCTCTCTCTCTCTCTCTCTTTGTATATACATACATATACATATATATATATATATATATATATATATATATATATATATATATATATATATCCACAAGAAAGGAAGATTCTCTCTCTCTCTCTCTCTCTCTCTCTCTCTCTCTCTCTCTCTCTCTCTCTCTCTCTGACAAACGCAAACTTTTACTACTTTCTGCCTCTGGTACCACTCTGAGCAACAGGTAACCTTATGGTTTTGAGATAAGTCAGTATGAAGGTTTAGTAATGATAATTATAACATTATTCTATGTTATTATTATCATATGCAAACTATGTTAGAAAGGTTACAATACTGTACACATACATACATATACATACATATATATATATATATATATATATATATATATATATATATATATATATATATATATATATATATATATATACACACACACATACACATATACAATAAATGCAGTATGTCCTTAGTCATGTCGGGGATTTAGTCAGTTTTCATTACCACGCTGGACAGTGCTGCTTGGTGATGTTGGGAGACTATATTCTGATCGCTCACAGCAAACCAACCTAGTATGGGGGGCCCTAACTAGTACAGCTTTGCTGATCTTGGCGATACACAAACCCTTTCACCATGGTAAGATATTCCTGCTCAGTAAGGGATATACAGTGTGCGTGTGTGTGTGTGTATATATATATATATATATATATATATATATATATATATATATATATATATATATATTTATATATATATATTTGTATATATATATTTATATATATATATATATATATTTATATATATATATATATATATATATATATATATATATATATATATATAATATATGCTGCACACATATAGAAAAATCTAAAGGGTTTTGTGTCCAAAAGCATATATTGAGGAAATTATTATAACAGAATTTTAGCAAGGATAATCTGATTAACCAAAATGAGTCTTTAATTTATAAACTATTAGTTTCATTAGGAAAAACAATCAAATTAGAATTTAAAAATGCCTAATTACATATTTCGTGTGTACGGCCCCAAGAATGAAAACAAAAAAGTATAATTTGAGGAAAATTTGGCGATGAAAGAGAAAAAACGTGATTCCCAGATCGCAAAGATTGTATCCTGGGCAATGTAATCCCCGACCCTTCGAGATTACTCTTACGCAACGGTAAATACGATGAGCTACACAATGCCCTTCTCTAATCACAATCGTCGAGGATATAAAGAAAAACAGTGGAGCTATATCTCTGGGAAAGGGATATAACGGCTTCTGTATACTCAAAAGATATGAAGCAAGATGAAAGGGGTCTGGTATCCTTTTGGAAATTCAAGGGATGTCGTTATACTCCTGTTTTTTTTTTTTTTTTTTTTCTTTTTTTTTCTTCTTTTTTTTGTGACCATTCCTTCACACAATCTGGACTAGTATTTCTTCCTCGTGATGTGATATTTACCCTTCCTTTATTCAGCGTTAATTATTTTGAGAATTCATTAGTTTTTTATCCAGTACATAATGATGAAATTTCAGAGGAGGTCCATCACTGAAGGAGATGCGAAGTAATTAACAATGGTAGAAATGGTAGGAGGTCAAGTATTATGAAGTGACTGGTTCTTTACCATGTATATAATTTTTGGCATCAATTTGCTCGTATATCTCTAATTATCTATCCAATATGGCAAAAGGAGCTGATATTTGCACAAATGGAAATATCATTGTTTATTTATTTTACTGACTCTTTATTAGAGGATTTTAAACAGCCACAAGTTTTAATGACCAGACGAAAAGAAAAAGGTATCAGAGTAAAAAAAAATAAAAGAAAGAAATCAATAGATTATTCCCTTTCACATCATGCGGTTTTAAACCCTCGCCGTCAGCATTGTGCCACACTTGACTGAAAAATCTAGTGAAGCTTTCACATCATTACGGTGGCGTTATTTCACCGACGGTGTTAACTTAAATGTCCAAATGCACGCCTTCACATCACACTCTTTTAATCTAATATCGTGGTGACCTATTGGAAACGTCCCTGCCTGGTGATCTGCCGGACTGAGGTTCGAGTCCCACTCAAGCTCGATAGTATTCTCGTGTCTGCAACCTCACCATCCTTATGAACTAAGGATGGGGCTATAGGTGGAGCCTGTAGGTCTACCTGCTGAGTCATCAGCAGCCATTGCCTGGTTCTTCTTGGTCCTAGTATGTATGGAGAGGGTATTTGGAACGCTGATCATATATATATATATATATATATATATATATATATATATATATATATATACATATATATATATACATGTATATGTATATATATATATATACATATATATATATAAATATATATATATTATATATATATATATGTATATATATACAGTATATATCGCTCTTTTGCGACAACGTCGTCATAACTCAAAAATAGCTATTTTTCAGGAGAGCCATTTTAATCAATTAAAACTCTCATATTATGTTATGTCGTTAGGACATTTAGCGCCTCTAGCGATCAATTTTTTAGCTACAATTATGACACTTTTGCCAGAAAAATTAGCATTTGAAGATGAATATGTCTATATGGATAACTCAAAAATACATTTTTTGGAGTTATGACGTTGTTGTCGCAAGCGAGCGATATATGTATATAGTCCGTTTGTATGGCATTGTCACTGTCCCTTGTCTCCGCCTTTCATGAGTTACCTTTAAACCTCCACTCGGCAATCGGGAACAAGTGTGGTACTGATCGTGAACACATAGATCAAGAAGATATCGAATTTGAATTGCTCATTTCATTAGTTGCGATGAAACTGTTGATATCGAACAAACAGTTCTAAGAATATAAATGCTCCAACTTGGTTACATGAGCATGTAGAGAAATTTGCTGCTCTTTTGATTAAAAATTTGAAGGCTTCTGGGATAAAGATATAAATTATCTTGGTAATTTCCTAATGCATTTACTTATAATCGCATTAACAAAACTGCTTAACATATATATTGGAAAAGAGGATGAGATAGTAATAATTGATAGCCTGCTATTTAGTGTTCTCATTATTTCTCATCATATTTTACTATGCTGTCAGCTCAAAGCACCCGGTTCACTCATGGAATAATCGAAAAATAAGTTAATTATATCATTTGACCCTGGCCAAGCTCTTTCATCTGTAGAACATTTCAAGTTTTTCTAATCCAGTTAATGTTACTATGTTCAAAATTTAAACCATTATGTTCCTTAAATACATCATGAAGTACATGTCTCGTTGGGGATTTAGTGGAGACACCCAAAAGATTGTGCTTTGTCTCCTGTTTTATTTTATTTCCAATAGAGGTAGTAAAGCTACAACTGATTCCTCGTCTTATCTATCTTGTGTATTGAATCAGGGTTTAAACTTTTAAGGTAATTACCTTAGTTTTGAGGTAATTTGTAAGGAAATGATATTTGTGATGTAATTTCCATATTACTACCTTCAAATTTAAGGAAATTGGAAACGTTCTAAGGTAATCTAAGGTAACAAGCAGCAGCATCTAAGGTAATGGCCACACGATCAAGTTTAAACCCTGGTACTGAAAGATCTTCCTGTTTAGATCGAGTCACAGACGAGCCCCCCACGGTGACAAAAAGCATGGTGTAATAAGAGATTAATCTGAACTTCCCTGAACTTCCTGATATTATCATGAAGTTATTTCTATTGCCGTAACGATGATGATAATGTAATCTTTGAGATGGTTATTGTAGTTTTCTTGATTTCTTCTTCTTCTTCTTTTATTATTATTATTATTATTATTGTTATTATTATTATTATTATTATTATTATTGGTGTTATTATTATTATTATTATCATCATCATTATCATCATCTTCATCATTATTATTATTTTAGATGTTTTGATTCCCATGAAGATAAAAGGCAATTCCTTTTCACTAGTGAAATGGAGTGGATATCTCATTATCCCGTACAGGTACTTCTTTCCCCGTCCTTGTCAAATTAGTGGCTGAGCCATCATACCTCCTTGTGTAAAACAATTCATCACCTTTTGAGTATCAAAAAAGGGAGAGGGAGAGGGTAACATTGGGGAACATTCATCCCTTCACTGTAAGAACGCGAAAGAGAATAATTATTGTTCTTAATTCAGAATGCATCATGACAATGCTCTTAACATATTGAGTTGTTATCAGACATATTCGAAGTTAATGGGAATTGAGAGGATACATTTCGATTTGTTATTTTTAGACATGAAAATGTACAGTTAAGTTTATAATAATGATAATAATACCTGATTATAATAATGATAATGATAGTAGTAATTGAGAAAGCATGTAAAATTACTTTTTAAATGAAAGTATCTGTATAAGTTTTTTAATACTTTTCAGGAACATGCACGAGTTGAATATATACACACACACACACACACACACACACACACACACACACACACATATATATATATATATATATATATATATATATATATATATATATATATATATATATATATATATATACATAAACATAAACATATAAAGATAATGATATACGGATAAGTCAGTAAATTCTTTTATGTAAATACGAAGTCCTCCGAATATTTCACAGTTCATTCATTCATAATGGTCCAGATCGGATCTGGTATCCTGATATATTTTAGTTGTGGGTTTCGTGTTAGCTAATCGGTTTTTAATAAAGATTTGGTTTGTTCCCGTAAGATCTACGTGTCAATTGGTAAAAAGATTAAAGAAATGCCCTGAATAGTTCACCTGAATAAATATTTTTGAAGACTTCTTTTAAGAGGATTTGTACGTTAACTGAAGTATAATGTTGGAACTAATAATTGAAGAAAGATTGTTATTATCTATTTGCACTATGGACCAGATGTAAGTAAAATGAGCTTTTCTGTTACATTAGCTGATGTAATTGGTTTTTAAAATTCGTTTGACAACCGGAATTCATTTTCAGTGGCGTAGCTAGAAGTGTGTCAGTGGGTGGGCACCTAAGGGGCACTGCTAAGAAAGGGGAGGGCACTAAACTATCGGAGCGACCCTATACATGCAAATCTCAGCAGCATTCTAAAGCCAGATGAGAATTTATAAAAGAATATGAATCATATTCTTCATAAATTATTCCTCACAGTTACCGTTCATGGATCTGAATTACATTTAAATCGCATTTTGCTTCTCTTATTTGTATCTTGTGTAATCTCTTCCTGCTTTGCTTTTCCCTTGACCCAAACTTCTTATACTTAGTGATGGCAAATCTCCACCCTTTAACAGTGATGAAAACAAAATGCCTATCGTTAATTCTAGATAGAAGATTCTCTCATTTTATAGATTATAGCACGTTCTCCAAGAGTTTTAAATCAGGACTTCGATTTTGACGATTTCTAATATTCAATAGAATTCCTAGGCTGTCCTAAATTAGTCTCTGTATCAGGATTATTTTTGGCCATTTTTCAACTTTCCCGAGTACATATTGTTTCTTTCAATATCTCATATCTCGATACTGTGATGTTTATTTTGTATTTATCAAGTATCGGATAAACTTTCTTAATAACTTCTTTGCCATAATTTTGCATGCTCCTTCCCAACTATTTATTTTAATTGAATATCAGAGTACTTTACATCCTAGGAATGAAGTCTGGTTGGGCCAGAGTTGAGTTCTATGCATCCAACTCATATCTAAAATACTACTTGTGAAAATCAACCTTGAGGTGAAGGATTAGACCTAGTCTTCTGACAGCCTTTTTCAAAGTGAGTGAAGGGTGCAAGACTTATGTAAGACGTGTGAAACCTTACAATGAGAAAGAAATCTATAACCTCAGGCTAGCATTAGCACCTCTTTGATGTTTGGTGAGTGTTTTTTGATGGGGAAATATCTCTAAGAAAAGCCTCAGGGTTCCACATCTGACCCAGGAAATTTTGAAAACCTTGCTTATGTTATGAAGCGAAACCTACACAGATCAAATGCTCTGGGCAATCTGTGTGTGTTTGTGTGTGTGTGGGGTGGGGACCGGCCCTACTACTCCCAAACTTTATACAGTTTTTCTTCCTCTTGCATCTCTGTATTCATGTTTCTGTTGAGAAAAGGGCTTCGGTGACACATTATGTTTTGCAGTGAGCGAGGATGACCAGCCTGTCACAATAGAATTTTACTCTATTGTGATTCGCCGGAGTTATTTACTCCACAAGTAGTGTGTAAATCGGCACTGTTCCAAACATCCTTTCACGATAAATCTTGGTACCTGGAATGAAACCACGAGAATATAACTGCCACATCTCAACAACAACAACCTATTGGAACTCCTTTCGCCAAAATGCCAAACAACAATAAGGAAATGTCTGTGGAGAAGGAAGTAGATCTCCATAACCCTTGTTGTGATGGTTGTCTGCCGCCTGAAGGCACGTTTAAGCTATTTCCTGATGTTCAGTGTAAATTGAGCCAAAGGTTACGACACATGGCTGATCTTTTTATCTGCTCGTAGTATTAAAGTAGTTTTATATATATATATATATATATATATATATATATATATATATATATATATATATATTTATATATATATATATATGTATATATGCATATATATATATATATATATATATATATATATATATATATATATATATATATATATATGTATATATTTATGTGTGTGTGTATACTGTGTGTTATATATACATATATATACCTATATATATATATATATATATATATATATATATATATATATATATATATATATATATATATATATATATATATACAGTATATCTATATATATATGTATATATATATGTGTGTGTGTGTATGTTATATATTTACATATATATATATATATATATATATATATATATATATATATATATATATATATATATATGCAAATATATGTAATTTCACGTTTTACTAAACACGCATGATTTTACTTCCATAGCACCTTATACCCCATATTTTGTCCGTACTATTGGAACAACTGGAACCTCTTTCGACTTTTCCAAATGTCTTGCATATCTTCCTTTCCGTTCCATTAATCTATGCAAATTCATCCATTCGTTTACCCACTTTGTATTTCACCAGAGAAAGCAATTTGCATCTTCAATATCCTTATTCAATTCAAATTTATGGACACGCTTATAATGCATACTCTAGCCATCTCTGGAATTCATAAGGATCCCTTAAAAAAACTAGTCTTCCTTCACGACGCAGTATTTCGATGTACCTGCCAGTTATGTTAATTTTTGTTAAATAAAAAAAAAGATATCATCTTGCGTATTTTTTATATTTTTGTTGGCAAGTTTTTTTCTTTTGTCGAGGTTTGTTATATATATATATATATATATATATATATATATATATATATATATATATATATATATATATATATATATATATATATATATATATATGTATATATATATATATATATCATCATGCGTATTTTTTATATTTCACGTTAGTGAATATATTTGTTGGCAAGTTTTTTTTTCTTTTTCGACGTTTGTTATTATTTGACTGAAAATCTGTTTTCAATTTAAGCGTGTTTTGTTATCATATAGTGATCACTTATGTTATAAAAGTTAAGTTTAGATAAAATATACAGGATTTTGTCTAATACCATTGAGGAAGTGTTTTATTTATCTGGAATTTATAGAATTGTAAGAAATAGGTTTAACGACTTTATAAAAATTAGAATTAGAAATGAAGAATTACAGAAAGTGGAAACTGTAGTCAATGCTTCTTGAAGCAAAGGGTCTCTTTTGGTATCTTTCATGTGGTACGTTATTCTGTGGAAGACTATTAGTTGTTTTTGGAATTTCGAGCATCAGGTAGCACTCCACGGATTTATTAAGGCTTCGTCCGAAACTTTCACATTATATCGGATCTGATTTATGTTTAGATATAAGTATTGATGAAGTTGTGAATATCATCCTATCCAAAAAAAAAAAAAAAAAAAAAAAGACTACTCTCATGGTGTAATCGAGCTTGAGAAAATACACTTTTCTTCAATTTTTAGGATCATCTTAAATGATACGGATATTGTCATTATTCTTGTAATACAACTTTGAAAAGACTATGGGGAGTAATAAGGCTAATTATTCCGTGACAAAGCCTATTATTAATTGAATATTGTAATGGATTCTTTGTTTTTTCATTCTTTAATATTCATGTTTCTAAACAATATATATAATCACTGGTCTTCTCAAGGTACAATAGTTCCATGTTTTCACATCATTTCGTATTCTTTCACCTCCTCTACCTCCATTCCCTCCAAGCAGCCTTTTCCTATTAACAACTTTATCTTCAATGTCACTCTCTTGGCTTGAGGCAGATCCCAAGTATTTTAAATCCTCTATCTGTTTTAAATCTAGACTTCTTATTATATGAGTCCATAAGAGTTTAAGGAGTCAGAGGAAGCTCTTATAATAACTATCGACCCATTTTTAATATTTATAAATTAAAAATAAGTATCACTTTGTTTTTTTTTTTATTCATTTATTTTTTGTTTATTTTTTTTTTTTTTTGCAATATTAATCTTTAGTAATTCATGTGACACTAGCTGATGATTTCGACTTTAAATTCTTTATGAAAGGTTCCCTATTATATTGTAGATTTTGAAAGGGAGAACTATCTTATTTCTTTTCGTTAACTCTTTTTGTTTTTCTGTCCCCTAAAAAATTCAGGTCTGTCATCTCTTAATAAAAAGGGGTCAATAAATACTCAAAATATGGTAATAATAATGATACCTGAATTGATGATTCAATTGTCACTGGCCTACATAGGTTATAGTTTACTGTTAGCGATTTTAATGGTCATTTTTAATGCATGAGCTTTATTTTTCTTTCTAATATACTGGGAAGAAAACTTTTGTTTTTTCATTGAAGTATTGTAATGAAACGTGGTCTGCAGATACGTCACAAATGATTAATGTTTGATGGATGTTTCTCAAAACTTGACATCGATTGGAAAACTTTACATCGATTGAGGGAGAATTAATCAGCGATAAGAAAAAAGAACTACTTAATTACAAAAATGTCCTTTCAAAACTTTGACGCATTAATGAGGAGTGTGGAAAAATACTCTTACATTTTTTCGCAATTAATCAAATTGTCATTCAATCACCGAAGGCATGTAAGTAATAAGGGTCTGAAATTAACAGGATCGTCATCTCCGATCCAGGATTCTAAAGATAAATAATTTTGTGGCCCTATTGTCCTACTGGAGTCGAATCATGAAAGTCTAATGTAACTTGACTATAAATTAGAAAAAAAAATTATAGCAACGCACGATAATGGCAGTAGCGTGTCCTTGGTATTCCAATTACCTCTTTAGTGGAATATTAGAAAGAGTATTGATGTTTTCCACAGCAACCCTCAGTCGATTAAACTTTTAAAACATTCAAGAAGTAGCTGCCTAACGATGTAAAAATATGTTTTGAGTTAACAGTTGGGATGGTAAAATGCTGTAATAAACAAGTTGGAAGCAATTATTGTCGTTAAATTTAAAGCTAATTTTTGCATTAAATACAATATACTTATTAAGTTTTATTTTACCTAAAGAGTTAAGGCCTCCACAACTTCAGAAAGAACAGATCTTTCTTAAATTAGTCGCAGAAAATCTGTTCTTGAATCAGGAAAGAAAATAGATATCGGCTTTTTTTTCAAACTTCATTCTTTTTCGTTATTGGTGTACTATTTCATACACTTAAAAAAATCGTAATTTTAATCGGAAATTTTCCGTGAAAATATACTGTTACCTTACTTTGTTATTATCTTTTACGGGTTGGTGGCCGTAATATCAATACTTTACGTTAATATATCCGGTTTTTAAACCGGTAAAAATCCTGTGTTAAATGTTGCCAGACATTTAACATTTTTTAATGCAAATTTTTAACAGTGTAGTATCATTGGAAGGCTACACTTCACACATAAGGCCCACCACAAATATTTAA